>NC_133106.1:36026280-36126280 GCF_022965805.1 Primulina eburnea | reverse complement strand
CCTGGGGATTCTAGCACAAGTTTCTGATGCACAAGCTATGGCATTTAACTTCCCACACCAAGCAACAGCACTGCAATACAACAATAAAAATTACTCCTCAAAAGGGTAATAAAAATGAAGCCCCGACAGAAAGAAGAAGATAATAAATGTAAACAAAAATGGTAGCCCCAACTTTTCAAAAATAATAGAAAATTTGAATGTATAGATTCATGTTACCATAATTCCAAACAACTTGTTTCTCCATGACCAAGATTAGAATACTTCAAATAACAAATAATCAGACCTTCGGTATAATAAAAGCGAGGCAGTGTAAAACATTGGTTAACACCACAAACGGAAAGCAGCAACTAGCAGCTTATATAAAACAAAACTCATCAACCGTCATCGACTGCTGGAAAATCACAAAAAGAAGGCAAAGATCCTTGCATCTCAAAATGGAAGATAAGTCAAGACCACATAGAAACCTCATAACTGCCCAATTTTCCATCCTCCTGCCTATAGGCTTTCTTCACCAACTTTAATGACACATCGGGTACCGAGAATGATAAAAAAAAACAACTCGAAATATAATCTTCCTACTGAAAACTAATAGAAATACGATACCACAATTTCTTGAACCAGACCAAATTTCCTAACTAAAGACGAAACCACTCCATAGTATACACGAGAACAACACCTAAAAGTGCGGCAGAGCTCGGGAACACTCATTTTATGCAGCAAATTGGACTTCGGCTGGTTAAGCTTTATGCAGAAAACAGTAGCCGGATTCACAAAATCCTCATCCATGGGATCATCAGCAGAATTCAACGCCCCAGGCGCTGAATCCTTGTCGGGTGCGAGCTCCATAACCACGTCGTCTTCGCAAGGCGAGTCCTCAGATATTTCCGCAGAAGGAGGTTCGGGAAGGGGTGAACTGGCTGTAGGGAAGTCTTCCTCGGAGTCCTTGGCAGCAGCCGCAACTGGCGGTTGTGGGGATTGGGTCGAATTGGTTTTGTTATTATGATTATTCATCTAGGATACCAAATTACCAAAAACCCTAAAATAAAATATAATTGCGTGTGTGGATGGAGAGTGGAGAGGGGCAATGGTGGTGGGAAAGTCGCAATTGAAGGCGACAGCAAGTACTGTAGTTGGGAAAAGAGAGAGGAGATTGTTCAGCGCGGTGGGGTTAGGGTTTCTGTTTCTTTTTTCGCTCTCTTTTTTTGTCACCAAATCTTCCTCTAATAATAGTCATGAAAATTGATTGTTTTATCCACGCAAAAAATAAAATATTAAAAAATTCAAATAACATTTAAAATTTATAAAATTCAGTATTTAAATTTTTTTTTCCATAGTGTATTATGTACAAGTGAACTTTGGCACGGTTTTTTTTTAAAATTAATTTAGTTTATATTTGAATAAAAATCATACTGTGATTTTGAGAAAAAAAGAAAGACTAAACATTAATTATGATAAAATGAATCGGAAGAAAAACAAAACGAGCCAGGTAGGGATATAACTGAACTTCAATTTAAAGAAATATATACTATCTACATGTGTATTACACCAAATATTTGACACTTTATAGATATAGTTAATTTCAAAAATGACATCAATTATTTTGGAAATATCATATAAATAAATAAACAAATAAGAGTGCGATTTTTTTATTGAATGGAGTATAAAGTTAAATAAACAAAATATAAAAAAAATTGCTGATCAATGATATGAATTTTGTTGGAACATATAATTAGGTCCATGTATTTAAAAATATCATTAAAATATTTCTCTAATAATATTTAAATTACAAAATTATTGTATATACTTCAATAACTAGAAAGTTGTGTATTATTTGTTTCACCTCCTTTTATCTCGATTTCTCGAATCGAGAGATATATAAATGGAGATTTTGATGCATATAGATATAAATTGTCAAATAAGACAACAAAATTTCCAAGAAGATTTTGAGCATTTTGTTTATGAGCAGAAGAATTGTTTTCAAATAGTGTTTGATCGATTGTATTAATCAGTATTCGATTGGTTGGTTCGACGATATCGACAAAAAATATTTGTCTAAGCCACTTCGTTTCTTTTTTGTTCAAGTCACTTCTTTTTTTTTGTCCAAGTGATTTTTTTTGTCTAACCCACTTATTTTCACCAAATGTCATACTTCATCAAATCTATTGATGACAAAAAGAATTTAAGAATGATTTGTATGAAAAATATTTTTTAGTTGTTTGTAATTTAACAAAAATAATTTATAATACATGTGAACTCTAGTCTCCTAACCAAACTATTCCAGTGTAGTGGGATCTCAATAAATGAGTTGGAAATCGTTCCAATAGATTGGGTCATAAATTAAAATTGTACGTGACGAGCTTTATAAGATTAATGTATTCATTCTATATTTGAGATAATTACACTCATACTTAGAGGAGGAGAAAAAAACTAAAACATTATTTAAATAGAAAGAAATACACTAGAAACCGAGATCTCGTGTTAATCGGCTAAATAATGGGGACCTACATAAAAAAATACAGGTTAAAATGCCATCCGAATCTTCTTCGAGCTTCTTTTAAATATCGATACATATTTCTCTCTTTGTGATTTCTTCCCTCTTCTATTATTTTCAACTTTCTACGATTTCATTTGGTTGTTCCACCAGGTTCCATTCAATTCTAAATTTATAATGCAATCGAGTCAATTTAAGAAGTATTTTTCTTGCTAAAATATATATGTATATGTATGTGTATGTGTGTGTGTATATATATATATATGCATATAATATCCCAACAATTTAATTCGTTGGTTTACTTTTTCTCTACCTAACTATTATATCTTTTTCCAAATTTTCAATTTAAGAAATATTTTTCTTGATAAAATATATATGTCAAATATCATCTCGAACTCAGAATATGTAGATTTTCAAATTGACAAGTTATAAGATATCCCAACCATTTAATTTGTTGGTTTACTTTTTCTCTACCTAACTATTATATATATATATATATTTACCAATTTTTCAATTTAAGAAGTACTTTTCTTGCTAAAATATATATGTCAAATATAATCTCGAACCTAGAGTAAGTAAATTTTCAAATAGACAAGCTATAAAATATCCCAACCATTTAATTTGTTGGTTTATTTTTTCTCTACCTAACTCTTACATCTTTTTTCCAATTTTCCAATTTAAGAAGTATTTTTCTTGCTAAAATTCAAATAAATTAAGACTTCCATTCTATCAATTGACAATTTCAAATGTACAATATAAACAAGTAAATTTTTTTTTTTAAAAAAAATCAAAAACACCAACAATATTGAACTACTCAACATTTTATTTTGACAAAAATTTCGATGTACGACAGATAAAAATAATAAAAAACACCACAATGAACTACTCAACATTTTATTTTGACAAAAATTTCAATGCGCGACAGTCATTTTCGAGAAGGAAAACAAGTTAAAATTTTGAAAGTTCAAATTGGGACCAAAAAGCAACAAACGTGTGGAAGTTCACACATCACTTATTGTGTGGTTTAAAAATAGAGTTTATGTATATGTACATGATTTTTAAAACACATATTCAAAAAAATATTTGATTTTAAATAATTTTTTTATATTTTTCGATAATTATATTATTACATGCAAAAAGTAAAACGTGGTGGAATGAGATAATTACACTTACGACACGCATAAAGAAACGTAGTGGAATGAGTAAACTAATATTGTCTGGGGGTGTTTTTATAATTTTCAAGGCCGCGATTCGAAAAATCTAGTTGAGTTCGTTGAACCTGAGATGGCGTAGTCACCGTCTATTCGTGCGAAGATATACAAATACAAACCGCTCGCGCTATAGAAATGACTCTTGATTGTTTCTCTGCAGCGAACAAAAACACGATCCCATTCTGTATGTTTGAATTGCTACACGCGATACGCCCTCGTTTGCTGCTCTCCAGCTGGTGTTTCAGGAGTTTGCAGCCTCCTTCATTCTTATCGAGCTTCGATCTCGCTGAATAATCTGTTAGTATCTGTATTGCCTGCTCAATTTTGCTTGTTGGTGTGTTTACAAATTGTTTGATGTCTCTCGGTTTGGTGTAGCTAGGCGAATTGTGTGTGTGGATCAAAATCAGGCGATCTCAGAGGAGGGGCTGTCTTGCTTTTTCTGTATGAATTTGTGGTTCGTGTGTTCATCTGAGTGTAGGCGGGGTGGGGGTTCAGTGTGGGGGCCTTTCTGTTGCTTTGGGGGTGGGACTAGCCAACTGGTGGTGCGAGGATGGTGGGTTAGTCACCTGGTGCATTGAAACTCGGTACTGTAAATTTTTCATCTTTGGAAATTGTGATCCTGAAATTTTTTAATTATTTGCATGAAAATAATCGTTAGTTGGCCCACGTCGGTTGGAAAAAATACTTTAGAGATGTACATATGGAATTGGACAATCCTCCTCTTGAGCTAGCTTTTGGGGTTGAGTTTGGTCCAAGTCTTAATCTTAACATGTAATCAGAGCCTAGTTCTACCGTGATGTGTTAGATTGATGTTCATTCCTGGGCGTGTGTGTTAGTTGTACCACATCGGTTGGATAAAATATCTGAGAACTGCATATATGAACTTGGACAATACTCCTTGGATTGGATAAAATACGTGAGAGCTGCATATATGGAATTGGACAATCCTCCTTCTTGAGCTAGCTTTTGGGGTTGAGTTAGGTTCATGTCTCAATCTTTAACATAATATCAGAGCCAAGAGTCTACTGTGATGTGTTAGATTGCCTATAGTTGGACCACCTACTGCCTATAGTTGGGTCATTTGTAAATTTTACGTTCTCATAGTTGGGTCATTTGTAAACTTCACGTTTCAGATGTTCATTCATGGACGTATGTTTGGACAATCCTTCCCCTTGAGCTAGCTTTTGGGGTTGAGTTAGGTTCAAGTATAAATTTTAACAAGTTTTGCCAAATCGATTCTGAAACTAGGATTTGAAAGATGGAGGGCAATAGACGTGAAATGAAGACCTACATGTTTGGGAAGTGAAACTTAGATTTTTGAAATTGCTATAAATTACCAATGGACACTAAAATTCAATTCACATAACGAACTGTGCTGCCCTTTGCGATAGTTTAAGAAATTCCATGAAAAAAGCTAGTGATGTCTGATAGAAATGTCTCATCTAGCTCTTTGTTCTCCAGATTGAGACACCAGTGTTGGGGTCGGCAGATCAGCGCAATAGACCATACAGGGACATGGGCTGTTGCTGCTTTGGTGCCTCAACTTTGCACCAGAAGAAACGGAACAAAAATGCTCATCATTCGACGGAAGACCAAGAAGGTTTGTGCTTCATAATTCAATCTACATTCTTTGTGGTGTTCACTGTAGAACCACTAAGCTCTGAAGGTTATGCATCCTAGTTTTTGTTGAAAATATACCATTTCATGCCCGAACCAGAGGTTATGACTTCATGATTGCTTTCATTTCCACGGATGCTGATGTTTCAGTCACAAAGCAGCTTCATCATTTTGACATTGTTGCTTTGGCATCTTATGAAAGATGACTAACTTCTAGTTCAAAATTTTTCACTATGTAGACCATGAACTGAAAATTTTGGTTGTGCTGTTGATAGTTTGGTGAGTTGGACGAGAGGTTGTAAGTTTGGGATGCTAAAAAGGACTGTTTGAAGTTATGTAGATGGACAAGGAGGATTCACATTGAGGACCTTATTTAAGGATGTGTCTAATATTTTGAATGTAGCGAGATGAATCGTGTCGTGCCTAAGGCTATCGTGTGCAATCATATTGGCAGTTCAGTAGTGAACCATCTATAAGTACTTCAAAATATCACCTATGTAACTAGTTGTGAGCTATACATCCCTGAACCAATTTTTCAATCATTATGACTATGCCCAATGGTATTTGATTATCAAAATTTAAACGCATGATCAAAATAACTTACAAGAGATGTACCTCATTCCCTGTTGTTATTTGTGTCATTTGCTGCCACGGATGTGTAAATGTTTGAAGTGGATGGAAATAAGTCCGACTGTTCAGCATCAGCTTAACCTAATTCTACAGCACAAAATAGGTACTGTTGCCACGGGAAACATGAGTATGAGCTTGCATGTGTAACACACTCGTTGAACTACCTGTAACTCGTATCTATAACATATTTGGGATCTGGACAAGTCCTTGGATGTGCAAACATCAATCTTAATTTAGGAAACATGCAGGGGCACCGAAAAAATAATCATGTGGTTGGTTGGTCATGATGCTTATTTCCATTCAGTATTTTTCTTAAGATGGGCCAGAAATTATTACTTCGTATATTTGTTTCCTTTGATTTGATTGATTCTATTATATCTGTAGGGCCCCAAATCTCTAAGACAAAGAACTTCTCATACAATGAATTAAGAGAAGCAACAAACAACTTCCAACACAGCAGCAAAATAGGACGAGGAGGTTTTGGGACAGTTTACAAGGTATTAACTCAATGCTGCATAGTTTATATTCATCATGTTTTAACGAGAAACTTTAAAGGTAAATATCGCACGGCAAGTTTCATCTTTCTGCCAGTATGTAATCTGATTTTCACCGCCCTTTGCTGGTATTAAGATCTATCATGCGTTGAAGCTCTAAGTAATTTCTTCCTGTTGATCATCTTTCTAATTTATATACCAGAAGGATGTCTTTAAAGCAAATAAACATGCATAAAGGAAATAAAAAAATCTCCAAGCTGGTTTTTCACTTAATCGTCGGTATTGTAGGCAGAGAAAATTGCTTCAACCAGTTTGTTTAATGGCATCTTATTTATGAACTATTAAGTTGATGGGACATTGAAACGTCCAACTATCATTCATGCATTTTTTTTCTTCGTATTAATCCCACTCCAATCTCATAGGGAACTCTAAAAAATGGAAAGAAAGTTGCTGTGAAGACACTTTCTGCCGGGTCAAAGCAAGGAGCGCGTGAGTTTTTGACTGAGATTGACACTATATCCAATGTTAAACACCCAAACCTAGTTGAGTTAGTTGGGTGCTGCGTCAATGGTACCAACCACATTTTGGTGTATGAATATTTAGAGAATAAGAGCATCGATCGAGCATTGTTAGGTAATTTGATAAGAGTCCTGTGCCATTTGAATCTATTTAGAAGTTTCCTACGATATCCAACGTAGACTGAACATAATATTTGCATGTATTTCAGGTACGAACAGGTCTGTTAATCTGAACTGGGAAAAGAGGTCTAATATTTGCTTGGGAACTGCTCGTGGACTTGCATATCTTCATGAAGAACTTTTACCTCACATTGTACACAGAGATATCAAAGCTAGTAATATACTACTGGACGAGGACTTCCGACCTAAAATTGGAGACTTTGGATTAGCTAAACTTTTCCCCCAAGATATCACCCACATCAGCACAAAAATAGCAGGAACAACGTATGTCTCCTTTTCCTCTTTGATACTACACCATAACTTATAATGGCATGGGAATCCTGGCATCTAATTTGAAGTTGTATTTATTGAAACTTTGAAAGTTATGGTCCTAATTTGTACCTTGGATTTGTTCTAAGCAGTGGCTACCTGGCACCTGAATATGCCTTAGGTGGTCAGTTAACTATGAAGGCCGATGTATACAGCTTTGGGGTTCTAACTCTTGAAGTTGTGAGTGGCAAGAGCAGTGGAAACACCAATCACGGAGGAATGCAGAAATTGCTTGTCGAATGGGTGAGGAATATTTGGTTGTACTTTTTTGTATCACCTTTTGTATTATTTATACTCTGTTAACTGAACAGCAAAAATGTTAACTGAACAGCAAAAATGAGATTGAGTTATTTACCCTTTGTCCACTCAGTCTCTCCTCGTATAAGTTAGATAAAATGGACTAGTATCTAGGAAGTAAACTTCATTTCCAGATCTAAATTGTTTTTCCCCCTGAAGTTGTATCCTTCCAAGCCATTATATTATTTAGAGTTATTTTTATAGTTTGTTCCTATCACTATAACCTTCTCACATCTGTATTGGTTGCTTCACAGGCCTGGGAGCTGCACGAAGAAGGTAAACTGTTGGATCTTGTCGACCCAGAATTGGAATCATTTCCAGAGGACCAGGTTCTTAGGTACATGAAAGTGGCCCTTTTCTGCACCCAAGCAAATGCTAGCAGAAGGCCCCTAATGAGCCAGGTCATTGAAATGCTCTCAAAAAATGTACGTCTTAACGAAAATCAACTCAAGCCTCCCGGCTTCTTTGAAACCTCAGCTCGGCTAAGTGGCACAATGTTTAAGAATAAGTCCTCAGAAGCTTCTACTAGCCATCAGATGAGTACTTTTCCCATCACAATCACTCAGGTTACCCCAAGATAACTGAATTTTGTAAATATTCCTTTTCATTATTTTGCAAGGGCGGCCTGGATCCTAAGTTCTGAAAAACCAGTTGCTCGATTATTGGGTTCGTTGGTTGGGCGCACCTTGGGATTTATTTGATGGAGTAGGACTGTAAGAGTGTAGACTTCAGGACGTTTCCATAACCCCAAGAAAGGTTATGATATTGTGTGGATAGGATTGAACGAGTTTAAATTACAGCTTTACAGGGCTGTTAATTCTTTTTCTGGTATAAGAATTCATTACATGGTGTCAACTTTTGATCTTCTGGAGTTTATTGTTTTAAGTAGTTTTCAGTGATATGTACCAAACAAATCATGCACCCCTCGTACAATTACATTCCAGATGACAAAATTAACGGTGAAGCTAGGTTTTTTTAAATGATGACGACGAAATAAGGACTCGAATAGTAATATGTTACAAAAGCTGTTTAATGAATCAGATGAAAAGAAGTAGGCACACACGCCCTTTTCACGTTTAAGAATATGTGAAGACAACAAAATCAAATAGAACACGAATCTCCATCTAGTGTCACAATGGTTATGGAGAGAGGAATATGTTGGGAATTGAATGGGTAATTTTGAATGTACATGATCAGTATGTTTTAAAATCAAGTGAGCCTATTTCCATGGTAATGTTTATCCTAAATATCACGTGATTAATTAATCCCACTTTGCCTTGGTTTTCGATTGATTTTCTTGTCAGTCTCACAGATATGAAGTCTCGAGTTCAACTATATATTATAGCCACTTTTTAATGTCACTTGTCATGGATATCCAATCCAAACACTCGACTCGAGCCACCAATTCATGTGAAATTTAGTTATTTTCACCATATTCCCAAATTTAATGGTGATCAAATTGTACATATAACTTGGGATTGAGTCTCACGTGTTTATTCTGAAACAAATAGAAAACACCAATTATTCCACACAAAAGTTACAATACTTGTGCTGCCGAGTCTTCCCTCAACACCATTAACCCCAATACAGCATGGTAATTAGACATGGCATTTGAGGAAGTTGACAATAAGGTAGTTCACTTCCTCAGGCGATTGCTCTTGGATAAAATGACTTCCTTCAGGCAAGTACACTATTTCCAGCTCTGGAACGAATGTTTTCACCATTCCGCTCTTTATGTAGTCACCCATTCCTGGATATTTGAAGGCGTAGTCCTTCTCGCCCATTATCAGCAGAGCTGGGACTTCAACTTTTGGAAGATATATACGGTCTTAATCCTGTAGGCTGTAACTGCCTATGTATCAATTCCATTGCGAGATTTCTTGTCAAATTCACTCATTATATAGTTTAGAAAATTTGCCTGCATGATAGTAGTAAAGATTGCTTTACCCATAAGGAACAAGGGCATCCAGAAGAGCAAGGAGGTCAGCCAAAAGGTCCAAGAAAGATGCCTTTTCGGGTTCCGGGGGCGGTTCGGACAACCCATATCCTCTGTAATCGAAAGCAACAGCTCGGAAACCAGCCTTGGCGACGGCGATCATCTGGTGGCGCCACGAGTACCATATTTCAGGAAACCCGTGCAAGAAAACCACAGGCGGCGAGGAAGAGCTCCCGATTTGCGCCACGTGGAGCTTCAGCCCATTGACTAGTATGTGCTCGTGCTTTATTTCTTCCATTTTCGCCTATAATGTTTGTAGATTGATGCAACAGTAGCTGCCAGCGGGAGGTTTAAATAATGTCATATGTGAACAGAGGATGGAAAGAGTTGTGGACTCCCACGGCTACTTTTTATTAACACGTGCTTTTATAGTCAATGGTCAATAATAGTACATAGAAAATTAACTTTCAAGCTTATTTGAAATACATTTAGGAAGTATGCTTGGATTTTTTTAATTTAAGTTAAATTATTACGAAAAATAAAAATGGGTGAAGTTTGGGAGAGGACAACAGAAACAAGAACTAAAGGCCTCTCCCTTGGTAAAATGCAAATCTGACATGTCGACCATCACATATATTGAAACATTCTTTTGAGTTCTTACAAATGTTAGCCTCGTTGTTAACAACATACTTAACTTTTATATAGTAAAGGGTTGACAAAAAATACAGATGAGCAGAATCCGAATAGGTGTATATTATTAAATCCAAAGGTTTTTTTTGACCTGGCTAAAACAAGGATGTGACTATATAATTGAAAGATAAAATGCAGAACTTAAAAAGAAAAGAACACAGAAAACTCTAGTCTTAAAATTGGTCGTGAAGTTATTTAATTGGAGAGAACCCTAATATATTTTAAATAAATAAGATTAGGTTGTCAAATGAAAAAGAAGATCCTCTTCATCAGGCGATTGCTCATAAGTTCCTTCGGTCAAGTACACAATCTCTATATTCGGATGTCTTCACCATTTCGGTCTTTATATATATATTCACTCATTCTTGAGAATTTGAAGACTTAGTTCCTTGTCCACCCATGATAGTAGAGGCCGGAGGGAATATCAATTATGGGCATCTGATATCTCAAGTTGTGTGTTGAGTGACCTGCAGAACTGCACTTAGGAATACAAGTATATAGGAACACCATAGGACAGTCCACAAATCAGCCAATGATCTTGTAAATCATGACCGAGGTAACGTGTCTCATGATTCTTCGGTGGTTGTAGAAAAATTAACGGAATTCGAGTCTCTAAACATATTTATTTTTGCCATTTTTTGGGCTGAGTAGGGGTATTCTTTACCTGAACTATATAATACTTGCCTCTTTATTTTCAAGATCGTTGAAAGTGAAGCGGCTGATCATGAAACCCTTAGGTCTCTTTTCGTATTTTGTTAGAGTGGTTTCACGTGAGACCTCTCACTAGATCATAATTCTATGAGACGGATCAATTCACCTATATTCTAATAAAAAATTAATACTCTTGCTATATCGAGAAAAATAATCTATTTCTTTCCCTTGGAAATATTTATTTTGATGATGAGATATACGTGTCCTGGTGTTTCTTAACCTTTTTTTCACATCCTATCAATTAGTTCCTTCTGATGTGTATATTTCATGCACGATTTGTAACCACTATGTGTGCTGAGGTAATAATTCTGAAGCGAGTCTCTCTTTTTTGTTAGGTTGGTGACAAAGGCCCGAATCTTCTCGTCTTATAGAAACCACAAGAAGCGCCCAGGAATGATCACGATTTACTGTTATTCTGAAAACATTTTTTCCTTTAATGTTGTTCACTTATTTTTCTCTGTGTAATAACTACAAACAATATCTATCTTTTGACTATAGATGAAACTTTTTTCTGTTTTAATAATATGGTGATAACATGGACATGATTAAGATGATGTCAGCTTTATCATGGATCTTATCAGTACTTTCTGTTTATGGTCATCAATTGACAGGTTCAAGAGCTAGTATAGGTTGAGTATGTGCCAGAAAGGGCAGAATTAGATGGTGAATTAATTGAAGAATTCAGGAGTCTCTGACAAATTTAATTTCCAGGAAAATGCTGTTTCTGAGGTGAGAATGTGAAGTATAGTTTGATTTGATGTTAATTCTGAGTTCTTGAAACTAAGTACGTTTTTTTTCTAATCCAAATGAATCATACTGTTCTCTAGTGTTGGAGCTAAAAATCACTAACCGTGTGCACAACACTCGAAGGATGCATTATACTCACAACCTACACAACTACACTGCTACAAGTTTCATAAATCATAAGTCTTAATATACACATAACAACAGAGCTAGAGTTTAGCTTATTCTCCTTCACTTGATCTCCTTTGTTCAAGAGCATTCACTTTGCAATAGCCAAAGATTTATGCAGTTTCTTGATTAAGTACCTCTACCTCGATGTCTATATGATTAGTGAAGAGGATCGGTCTCAATTTCATCAGCAAGTTCTCTTGTAAGCTTGTCTGCTCGGTCATCGTGTCCACCTGCAAATGAGTAAACTCGGAATGCAAACTGAAAGGACTTCCATAGTATTTTTTCAGGTCTGCTATTTCTCCTTTCACATTTGAATTCACTCTTTTCTCGTGAAATGACATCTTTCTTTTCCTGCATATCACCGGAGTACATTTAGTTCAGGTCGAGAGAAGGCGGACTAAAAGCTTAAACTTAAAGAGTTGGAATGGCACATGCTGACCTGACCCCTTCTCCCTATGTTACTGCGTCTAGCCACTCGTTATTAAATGTTTATTGTAAGTTTGAAATGTACAAGAACAAATTTGATCTGAGCTAACCTTTAGTGCCAACTCCATGCAGCTTGAAGATAGATCCACCATCAATTCTTTCACCCGTAAAAGAATGCCAAAATCAAACTTTATCTTATGGCCCTGAAATTTCTTGGCTTCTTCATCTTTTGTTCGCTCTAATGCATCGATTTCTCCCTTGATCTGGATGTCATCACAAGGTCTTAGTCACAAGAATATTTAATGGATAACTTATTAGTAAATCTTATTACCTTATTGAAGAAACTCTCAGCCTTGTCCAGGAGTTGGCGAACAGGCGAAACTATTGGCCAGTTCTGTAGAGTAGAGGCTATTGAATCTAGTTTGGAGTATAGTGCTGCAGCCATCCTCAAAGCTTCCAACTTTTTCGTTGGAAAATCTTCAAATCTTGCTAGGACCTGAAAAAATTTAAATTCATGACCTGATTTTTCAATAATTCTGCAGCAAAACCAAGAAGAAAAAAAAACTTGCCTAAGCAGACCTGAGTTTCATCGGTTAGTTTCTCCAGGTGAGATTCTACGTATTTGTAGAATTTCAGAAGCTCGACCATGTCAGATGTCTGAAACGAATTAATGGCATTTTTCACCTCCTTGATTGATTCTGCATGATTCTTGACATCCTCTTCTATTTTTTGGAAGTATGCGGACCTGAGTCAACAGGAAAAAAGTTCAAATTTTATACCACAATAAAAGCATACCAATATATGGCAAGGATCGAGACCTTTTTGTCATCTCTGCCAATGCATCAGCCATTCCCTGTTTTCCACCAGAGGCAGCTCCAACTCTACCCTTTCTTCCTGACACCTTAACATCTGCACTTGAACCTTCTACTTTCCCCTTGAGAAGTCTATAAAGATTACACATCTGGGATGATCTCTTCAATTTCGAGGCAGATTTCACGAGACGAAGGCTCTTGGCACCACCAAGCCCTGGTGGGGGTGGAGGAACAGCTCCTTTTGCCATCGGCGGAGTTGGTGGTTGTGCACCATTTCTTGGTGTCATTCCTGGTGGTGGAGCAGATACTATTTCACTAGACACCACATGGGGTTGCGGTGGTGGTGGAGCATATACACTTTCACTAGACATCACATGAAGTGGCAGCGGTGGTGCATTATTTCTTGATATCATTTGTGCTGGTGATACTATTTCACTAGACATCACAGGGGGTGGCAGCGGTGGTGGAGCAGATACTCTTTCACTACACATCACATGGGGTGGCAGTGGTGGTGAACCATCTCTTAATGCCATTTGTGGTGGTGATGGCGGTGGAGTTGGTACTAGTTTTTGAGGCTTCACACAGGGTGGTGGTGGTGGTGGTGGTGATGGAGCCAATTTGTGTAATGTCATAGATGGAAGTGTTAGCCCAATAGGAGACAATGTTGCCACTGGAGGTTGTGTTGGTGGAGACAATTTCACCAATGTTTCTTTGATTGTGTCAACTTTCATTGCGTAGTCTGGGCCATCAACATTATTGATCCTCTCTATCATCTCAAGATTGTGGTTAACCTCATTTATATCAGCTTCTCTAGTTTTGCATCCCTCATCCTCCTTTCCAGTCTCGCTTAATTGTACAAGGTATCTAGGATCTTGAACAACTGTGTGAGGGAACATGTCGAGAGAAAGGTGCTTGACATCAATGGAGTTCAGTTTTCTAATCTCCAGAACTCTGGGTCTAATGAGCAGAGTCAGAGAATATGATGTTTTCTCTATCTGAGTTGGGGCCTTCCATGGAAGAACTGAAGTTGGCGTTTCTGGAGAGGACGAAACAGACATTTTACTTTCCGAATAGGATTCAGAGAAAGCCTTTTCAAATGTAGCCGTCCCACATCTAGATTCTGTCCTCTCTTCCTCCTCATCCATAGTATCAAACATTCGTTCTCTTGCTAGCTTTATCATTTCATCAAGCATTTCTAGTGCTGGTTTCAAATTTCGGAACAAGAAATTTAGTCAATAAGATACACCGTATGTTTTTTTTCCCTAGTCTTGAAACAAAATGGTGCATATGATAGATACCGATTTGCTCCAAATCAGTGTGTTCAAATTCCATAGACGAATCATATTTGCATTGGATCATCCACTCCTCTTTTGCCCATAGATCTCCTAATGATTTTAGAGCATCACACAAGAGTTTCATAGCCTGTTATAGCCAACTCAGAGACTATTACAATGAATATATCAGCAACATGTTTGATATCAAAGCGTGTAGTGTAATGAAGTGAATCTAACCTTATGCATCGTTGCATGTTCAATTTCTAATACTGTCACATCTCGGTTGATACACGGATAAAGTTTAAGAAGATCCTTGAGGGTCAATATGAGCAGCTGTCGGAAAGAGAAATTTAATACTTAGAGTTTTTGTGGAGAAAATTATTCTGACTTTCCCAAAAAAAATATAGAGTTCTTTAGAATACAAGGGTCTTGCCTCGTTCATTGAAGCCGAGCCAACACAAGGAGAAAGATCAAGTAAATCCCTGAAACTAGAAATCTTGTGCTTGAGTTCTGTTTTTGTTGCCACCCCATATGAGCAGCTAACTGTCGTACTTCTGATATCAATTGCAGAGGATTTTCTTGGCCCTGACTCTGGTATTTTTGGCTGCGGCGCCACTTTGCTTACTTTCGACGCTGATTTTTTCTGTCGTGTCATTTTATAACACAAACGCACATGAGAAATAGATTTAACGTGAAATCGAGTATAGAATTTCGAGGAACAAGAATGAACATCAACCAAATTGTCGGAAAACCTAGTATCAGGTATGAAACCAAAGGTAATCCTGTCCAGGATCAATTTGTCATGATTATTATCTAATCTGTTTCCCAACTTTGGTAATTTAATGTGTAGATATCCAAATATGTTATTCCTTTTCATTTAATTTACCCAGAAACTGTGATACATATACAATCACAATCAACATGTGCATGAAATTGTCAAAGCGTGTATTCTTTGGAAAAAAATCTCTCCATTACAGACCTGAATCCATGCAAATGAAAAAAACAACTTAAATTCTTTATGCATAAATTATATTCCAAGAAAATAAAAATCAAGTGATTTCTTATCAAAATTCATGAATTTATCGTGGCTACAGTATGAATCATGACTATATATGGTAAAGCATCCGAGGGAGGAAGAGCCATGCTAAATAAATGGGAAAAAAATCCAACTTTTCATCTTATGAGCATATTTTCGTTATGGGTTCGCGCTTGACCACAACATAATGGTAAGGGAAAGGTTAAAGAGAGAGAACATTAAAAGCAACTGGAAAGAAAAATAAACCTGATTTCTAAATGCTTCTTGCGGAAGAAGAAAGGCGCAATGCCACAAAATGCTCCAATCGCCATGGCTGACTAAATGCAACTAATATTTATAACCAAACTGTAAGTTTCCTCGGGTTTGACAGAATAACCCACAATTCTTTGACCAAAAAATATTTACAAAATTAAAACAACTTAAAAACCTACAATTCTACGGATGAACCATTCAATGAAAAGTGCGTAAAAATATTAATGAAGTGCCGCTACATGGTTTGTGCATTGTAAAATCTCCCATGGACAAATTCTCCCTTTGTTTTCAGAGAGAATGTGAGCCATTTTGGATAATGTGATTCTTGATTTTCTTTATTTTTTGGAAAATGGATTCCTGATTTTTAAGGAGAAAGCTGAGTAGGAGCTTTCTTTTCGGGTTTTATTGGCATGATCTGTCGTTATGTGATTTAATTATTATTGAGCTATGTTTAATGGATAACTTGTGCGAGAGTGGGACAACGGATATTTGCTAACTTATCCAAACATATATATATATATATATATATATATATATATATATATATATATATATATATATATATATATATATATACTAGAACAGTGCACGTGCGATGCACGTGGAAACGATTTTATTTGAGATAAAATTAGTTGATATAATAAATAAAATTGAAATTTATATTTTTTATAAATTCATATTAATTACATATATTAAATTTACATGTTTTCACATGTTTATTTTAAATAATTTACTTTTCGTTATGTAATTTTGTTTGTTATTTCTGTGTACATGTCAAGCTTTAATAACATGTACGGATATCGTCCGAAAAAACTTGATATATTACAAATCAACATTAAAAACAATTCTTTAATTAACTTGAACAAAAACTTGAATAAATTAATAAACTAAATTGAAATTAAAATAAAAGGATGAAACAAACACAATTTAAATAATTTAAATTAAAATAATTAATAAACGACTGTTCAAATATCGGTTAATGCACATATCAATTCTTAAGCAATGATTTTGAAGGAATTCATTATTTTATCAATATGTTATGTCAAATTATATTTAACTAATTCAACAACATACAATAACCAAGTGTCCTTTTGTTATTTAATAATTGCAATTGCAACAATGAATGATGGATTTCGCTAGCTTTCGTTTTTTAGTCTATGACTATCAGCATGTACTCAATCTCATATGTTGTTAGGACCGGCTAGATGTTTAGAGGGGGTGAATGAATACCTATTAAAACTTTCGGTATTATTGGTAATTGACTTAATAGCGCAATATTCATGGTATATCTTCTATTTGGCTGTGAAATCGACGTTCTTACATGGAGACTTGGAAGAACATATATGTATTCATCAACCTCCTTGTTATATTAAGTTGGAAATGAGCATAAAGTGTATAAATTGAAAAAAACTTTGTATGGGTTAAAGCAAGTCCCACGAGCTTAGTATAGTCGAATTGAGACTTATTTTTTAAGGTATGTTTTCAAAAAAGTTCATATGATTATAAACTTTGTACAAAATTGAAGATGAAGGAAAAATCTCACTGTTTGTTTATATGTTAATGATCTTATATTCTCTGAAAATGATAGTGTCATGTTTAGAAAATTTAAGAAGTCCATGATGGTTGAGCTTGATATGTAGGATCTTGGCAAGATGCATCATTTTCTTGGTATGAAGTAGTTCAATCTACTTATGAGATTTTTATTTCACAAAAGAAACGTGTTCAAAAAGTTTTGTGCAGATTTAATACGAAGAAGTGTAATTATGCAAGTACTCCCGTAGACTATGGTTTGAAGATAACAAAAATTTGTGAAGGAAAGAAGATTGACAACACATATTACAAGTAATCGGATATTATGTATTCTTTCAGTCTCATAAGCAGATACATTGAGAATCCTACAGAAATGCATTTTTAAGTTGTTAAGAGGATTTTATGATGCCGACAACGAACACAAGAACTTGGTCTCTACTATAAGAAAGGAGAACAATCAGATTTGAAGGAGATCGAGATGATAGAAAAAGAACTTAAGGATATGATTTTTTTCTTAGATCAAGCGGTTGTTCCATGCACTTCGAAGAAACAATCAATTGTTACTTTATCAACATTGAAGCTAAATTTGTTGCATCAACTTCACGTGCATGTCAAGCTATTTGGTTGAGAAAAATTCTTGAAGAGCTTAAATTCAAGAATCATGATCTTTTTGCAATTTATTATGATAATAGTTCAGTCATAAAACTATCAAAGAATCTAGTCCTCCATGGAAGAAGCAAGCTCATTGATGTGAAATATCAATTTTAAGTGACTTCACAAAGAATGAAACAATTGATCTCATCTATTGCAAAAGTGAAAACCAAGTAGCTGACATGTTTGCCAAGTCCCTGAAACTGTCTGCATTTCATAAACTAAGGGAGCTACTTGGTATTAGCATACTACAAAACAAATTTGAGGGATGATGTTCTTATTAAGCCGATGTTTACTTTATCGGTTTAAGGGAGATATTATTGAATTGTTAAAGGTTTGTCGAAGTACTTAGTTATCTGACTTGTCAAATAAAGTTTGTTAGTCATTGTTTACTATTAACAAAGTATTACAGAAAATAATTATCTTAGCATATTTGTTATTTCATGGTTTAGTGGTCAAATATTGTTGTTATTTTTATGGTTTTTTTCATATGTATATTAGGCTCATTGTTGAATAAATAAAATATATAACAGAAAACAAAATTCTTCTCTTTGTTTGATTTATATTTTATTCTCTGAACCACTAACCACAAATCTATATGTTCATTTAACTTGAAGTTTAAAAAATACAATTCGAACCATTTTTGCTTATAAAACGTATATGTTTATTTGGCTTGAAGTTTAAAAAATTAAGTTTGAGCTATTTTTTGTTATGAAACATAGAAAATATACCTTTAAAAAATATTAATAATAGCCTGCTTTTTCATGTGAAAGAATGCATAATAAAAAAATATGTAAGAAATATTAATAGCATTCAAATTTTTATTTGAAATAATGCATAGTTAACGTTATGTATCAATTAAATAAATAAATAAACTAAATAAAATTAAAAATATATCAATTATTAACTAATAATAGGGAAAATAAGGCATAATGATGTATCAATCTATTAATTAAATAAATTAACTTTATTTATCTTGAAGTTTAAAAAATTAAGTTTGAACTTCTGAGTAAAAATTAATATGTTCATTTAACTTAAATTTTAAAAAATAAAAATATACATTAATCGTATATAAATCAATCAAATCAATAAACGTTAGAGCAATATTATATGAGTATGTTCATTTTAATAAGTCGGTGAAATCACAATACATTATTATTATTATTACAAAAAATAAAAAACTAAAATTATTCACATCGTGATGTCCTCACAATTATTTCAAAAACAATAAAGCACCAACATCTACAAATATTTATTTAAGCTAAATTTATATATCGAAACCATATGCAAATCAAATAATAGATCACTAAAAATGTATGGATGAGTGTTATAGATAAATATAAATGAGATAATGACATATTTATATATTCATTTAACTTTAAGCTAAAAAAGTTAAGTATGAATCATTTTTTGTTAAAAAAAATAGAAAATATATTATAGGTTTAAAAAATACTAACCACAAATTTATATGTTTATTTAACTTAAAGTTTAATAAATACATTTTAAATTATTTTTGGTTATAAAACATATATGTTTATTTAATTTGAAGTTTGAAAAATTAAGTCTGAACAGCTAACAAAAAATCTAACAAAAAATTTATATGTTCATGTAACTTGAAGTTTAAAAAATTAAATCCTTATCATTTTTGGTTATAAAATATAGAAAATATATTAAAAATAGAAAAACTTATTGTAGGTTTAAAAAATAATAACCATAAATTTATATATACGTTCATTTAACTTGAAGTTTAAAAAATAAAGTTTGAACTATTTTTAGGTATAAACATATATGTTTTTTAACTTGAAATTTTAAAAATTAAATCCGAACAGCTAACCAAAAATTTATATATTCATGTAACTTGAAATTTAAAAAAATTAAGTTCAAACCATTTTTTATTATAAAGCTTAGAAAATGTATTGATGTCAAATAATGCATAGTAAAATAAAATGTATTAATTAAACAAATTAGGTAATTAGATAAGAAAATTGAAAAGTCACCTAAATAAATAAATAAGACATTAATTAAGTAATACTTGGAAAAGGGTAATCATAAAATAAAATGTATTAATAAAAATAGAAAATATATTATAGGTTTAAAAAATACTAACCACAAATTTATATGTTTATTTAACTTGAAGTTTAATAAATACATTTTAAATTATTTTTGGTTATAAAACATATATGTTTATTTAATTTGAAGTTTGAAAAATTAAGTCTGAACAGCTAACAAAAAATCTAACAAAAAATTTATATGTTCATGTAACTTGAAGTTTAAAAAATTAAATCCTTATCATTTTTGGTTATAAAATATAGAAAATATATTAAAAATAGAAAAACTTATTGTAGGTTTAAAAAATAATAACCATAAATTTATATATATGTTCATTTAACTTGAAGTTTAAAAAATAAAGTTTGAACTATTTTTAGGTATAAAACATATATGTTTTTTAACTTGAAATTTTAAAAATTAAATCCGAACAGCTAACCAAAAATTTATATATTCATGTAACTTGAAATTTAAAAAAATTAAGTTCAAACCATTTTTTATTATAAAGCTTAGAAAATGTATTGATGTCAAATAATGCATAGTAAAATAAAATGTATTAATTAAACAAATTAGGTAATTAGATAAGAAAATTGAAAAGTCACCTAAATAAATAAATAAGACATTAATTAAGTAATACTTGGAAAAGGGTAATCATAAAATAAAATGTATTAATTAAACAAATTAGGTAATTAGATAAGAAAATTGAAAAGTCACCTAAATAAATAAATAAGACATTAATTAAGTAATAGTTGGAAAAGGGTAACCAAGTAAATTCACAATTCAAACTCATATATTTATAATAGTATAGAATAGATATATATATATATATATATATATATATATTATTTATATTAAATAACAGATTATTAAACTTACTATTTCATCTATCGAATACATAATATAAATATAAATATTTATGATGACTTTTTTTCCTTATTTTAAATATCTAATATATTTGGTATTTTTTTTTCAAATATTCAATTTAATTTGCTATATAGATTTTAATTAGTTTGCTTCGTTTTACACTGCAACACAGATAGTGCATGTGTTGTAGCTCAATAAGAGCTGACATAAAAATAAAATTTTAATGTAGAGATGAGCATTTTATTTTTAAGAAAACTTTTACGTCGTTACATCTAACAATATTGTTGGGCTGTCAAAATTTTCTTTTTGGAATAATAATACTATAAAGTGTATTTGGTTGAGTGGATTAAATAAGGATAGATTAATAGTCAAATATTTATCGTTAAAATTTTAAGATGTTTTAATAATTATTTTGATCCGGTTTAAGATCTAATTTTATTAATCAAATAGTTATACATAAAATTGGATCTTAAACCGGGTCAAAATGATTATTAAAACAACTTAAAATTTTAACGATAAATATTTGACTATTAATCTATCCTTATTTAATCCACTCAACCAAACACACCATATATATATATATATATATATATATATATATATATATATATATATATATATATATATATATATATATATATATATATGAAAGATATGTATATTATTATATAACAAAAATATGTACGTCGGTAGCTTAATTAGTTTGCAAGTCGTTGTTTTGAAATATTCGAAGGTGGACATTCTGGCTTAAATAACATCACCAGCTATTAACAAAAAGTTTTAGATAAAAACAAAACAATAATAATAAATATATAATTAATAGTCAATACGATATATGACAATATAATGTTGCTGGTATGTCAACAAAAACACCTGTTCAACAACTTCTTTTTCTAGTATATTAAATTAATGGAAAAACCTAACATAATTTCTTTTGATGTAATCTTACAAAAATCCAGAAAACTAAAAAATGCTTTGGGCAGATACCCGACTTCCAAACCCACGGCCATTGCATGCATATGTTGGGTGAAATGTTTTTAACCTCAAACCAATCTCTGTTACATCCATTTCCGAATCCGACCCCATGACTTGAATTCTGATTGGACAAATAAGAGCTTACATATAAATAAAATGCTTTACCACTATTAAAGCGCAAAATTATAATTGCACATGCAGACCGAAAGAAAAGGGAAAATAGAAATAGTAAACTATTATTTATTGATGTGGGCAAACAGCAAGAAACTTAAAAAATCGACAAATATGTATCAACGTGAATTATCACACAAACTTTCACACAACTTGTTTACGTTTTATACAAACCCCATGTAAATTTAATAACAAATGCTCTTTAAAATTACCAAGGAACAAAACCCATCCAAAAGATTTAAATTTCTGGGTTCATCCTCTCCCCAGTGGAAAAAGAATTATAATCTCACGACATTGCTCACGCACCTGTGCATTTTTATTCCACACACGTATCCGTTTTTGTTTTCTGAACAATCTAAACCAGATGGAAGACTGGGTAAATGGATGTGGAAGGCAAAAACAGGAAATGATACTGTACAAGGAGCTAGGCAGAATGAATGGAAGAAAGAGCATCGATGGATACACGTCGAATTGAGCTCAAAACATCTCACTTGAGCATTTTCTCGATAGGTGACAAGATGCACTGATTTTCTGCTTTGGACCGTGTTGTAGGATGACTTATCTTTAAAAATTCATGCACGGTGGATTGAGGCCTATTTTTTAAGCTTTGAAAGAGCTGTTCTACTTCTTAGCAACTGGGATTTTCTTAGTTGCTGCAGGAGTGGAGCCTTGAGCATTTGTTCTTCCAGCAATTCTCTTCTGGCGCTCAAGCAACAATTCTTCCTTTCTTCTGCGCTCCTCTTCCTCCTGCAAGGAAAAAAATGCATCTTACGCGATGTCAAACAATAATAATGGAGGATGATAAATAACAGTCTGAATCATTTTGAAAATACATGCTTGTCATACCATTTCAAGCTTGCTCTTTTGAACCGTTGATCTACTCGAGGAAGATGTTTTCTTGCTCTTGGATAAAGGGTCAGTCTTACTCTTAACAAGAGATCCTGACAAAGCTTTAGGATTTTTTGCAGGGAAGCTTAAAGTCTTCTTGCCATTGGTGCTCTTACCATTCACAGGAAGTCCTTTTCCCACTTGACCACTGGCTTCAACGGTTGGAGATTTTTTATCAGCTTCATTGAAAGAAACTGAAAGTTGATAATCCATTTCTGGAGTCCATGATGCGCCCGTTGAGTCCTGCGACTCCCTAACAAGAAACATACAAAGGTCATCAGGCTCAATGGATGTAGATTTTTCAACCCTGGAAATTTTCGAATCTCCGATTCCGGGATGTGTCGATTTTTCAACTTCTGGGACCATGCTAATATCAGTTTTCCAGTCAGAAACATAAGCTTCATCAACTGCTGATCTAGACTGTATCATAAAGGAATCATCAACCATGGGAGTTTTTACAGCTGTTTCTTTTTTAACGAAGCCCCCTTCATAGGGCGTGGTGTCATGATAATTAAATTCTACTCGTTTAATGTCACTTGTTCTTGAAACTTGGGACGGATTTGCAACAAACCAATCTTCGCCTTTCTGGTTTTCCAGAACAGAAGATTCGGCAGCAAAATCTGCAGGAGTTCCCAGCTGGCTTGTTCTTGATTCCTCTAATTGTCGTGAAAACAATGCACTCTCATCTTGAGAAACAGTTTTCTTTATACCGGGCCGAATATTTTCACCGTTCATATAATCTGACATGTCTGTTCCATCATAGTCTCCACCTCTCTGAATGGCAAGAACAGAATCATCAGCATTCAAAGGTTGTTTCTTAATTTTCTCTGATTCAAAGTCTATAGGCGTGCCATTAGAAGTTGGCTCCTCGTGACTCATTAGAAGATTCTGAAAAGCATCCCAAGTACTACTTACTTTTCCTTCCGAAATATTAGCTTCGAACCCACTTTCTGGATCTTGTTCATCGTAACCGTTCGATCCATTCTCCACATGGATTCCCCGTTGCCCTTTATTTTTACGTGCTTTTGCAAGTGCACTGTCTACCCCCTCTCTAATGGAATCTTCATCAAATGGAAAAGCCCCTCCTAATGAACCATCCGATATTTCATTCTCCTCTCCACTGTGCCTCTGGGAAGTTATGTAATTTATGTTTCGGATAACGACTGTTTTGGAGGACTTTTTCTTGTTCTTTTTAACATATCCTTGCCCCTTTGAAGAATGCTTCTGGTCACTCTCTTTAGCATCTTTGGAATCAGTCCCAGAATAGGAGCCACTAGATTCAGTTTGTTCATCCTCTTCAGATGTATCAGTTCCTTTTGCATCCACAGATTTCTCTTTCTTCTTGTGTGATTTCCGGTTTTGACTATCTTTGAATTGTGGAACAATCCCACCAGGAGATGGCCATCCCATTTGCCCTGGATAATATGGCTGCATCCCTGGAAAAGGATAACCCTGGAAGTTGTACATATATTGTGGCATCTGGTTCATCCATTGTAATTGTGGCTGAGTTGTCTGTTCTGGTGTGGGTAGATTACTCGCTGTGGGAGAAAAATTTAGAGATTTAACACATACGTCCCAGAAAGGTCCAAAATAATATGATAATATTTGATCACAAAGTTCTCATAAAACAGTAATCATAAACGATTAAGAGATTGAGAGGATAAACATCTCAAACTAAGCATTAACAGACAAAAACATCCAGTCAAGGATTCGAACAAACAAAAAGAAAAGAAGTAAAATGTACCTTTACTTCCATCTGAAATTGGAGTGGAAGCCAAATCAGGTAGAGCTTCAGACAAGCCAATGGAAATACCGTTGCCGGGAATATTTTCACCTGCGAGCAAAATTCCAGGTGCTCCCATGTATGAGAATTCAGTTGCAGCAGATGCTTGCATTGCAGCTAATTCATCCATCCATTGGTCATCTGAATGCTTCTGCTTGTATAGCTCCTTAAAATCAATGCATGCTACTCTATACAAAGAAAAGTTTTGATAAGAAAGACAAACATTTTTTAAAAAATCCGCCTCTAACAATATAAGATAATGCTCATTAAAAAGGGTTACTATTCAAGAAATAACTCTTATTGAGGAAAATATTTGAAAGATTAAAGAAATCAATATCCTAGCCTAGCATTTAGGTTCTTATATTTGGGCCAGACTACAAATAACTGACACATGAACTTTGTTCCACAGTGTAAAACATGTGGAGAAACAAAACTTATTTGTAGAACAAGTGATATAACGAAAACAATAGATAACAAAAATTAAGCATTCTTTTTCCTCCTGCAAAGACTTTGAAATGGAAAGACGAAAATAAGAACATGGATATTGTAAGCAAATAGGGAAGTAGGTTTTTGAAGCATATCTGTAAGAAACCGCGCGCGCGCGCACACACACAAAAGGAAGATCAACAAAAGTTCACCTCAAACGTGTGGCTCCAAATGTGTCTGCAAAGAAAATGAGATCATCAATTGTGTCCATTTCATATCCTGCCACAACTGCACGAGCATAAGCCATGGCTTGCTCTTTCTGGAGCAATACTTTTCGAGTATCCATAACACGTTGAAGGCGAATCCTACCCAGAACAACACCTCATTGATTCAGATGACAGAGCTATAAAATACAGTAGTGATGCACTATATTTGACAAGTGGCAGATCAGATACCTGGAATTTTCTTCTGGAGCAGCCCCATTAAGTCCTTCTTCAGAGGATGACTGGAAGAGCCACGAGGAAATATAACGTGTCATGGGGGAAGTGACAAAGATCTTCTGAACTACTAACCACTTATTGACATCAAAATAAAAATACCTTTGAGGAATTGACTGACTTCTTCATGATCCCATCAGCAGCCGATAAACTTCCTACTGATGAAACAAGTAGCTTGGTAAATAAATAAACAATCCAACACTATACACACAGTGATAGATCAAGATATCGCCATCAGACTTGAAGACTGATAAAAATGTTTGCCAAGAGTGAAACATCACCGAACTAGAAAGCGTGAAACATGTTTTAGGTTCAAATTTTGCAGTTTCATGTAAAAGGGAACATAAACTTCATATCAGGACCCTATTTTTTTCACAAAGGGAAAGAGAGAGTGTTCACCAATGTACAAGTATACCATATACTTTCAATGAGCAACTTACCTTCCCCTGGATGTTCTGTCATCTCTTTCTTAAGAACTTCATTAGATTGAATTGCACTTTCAATCTGTGAAATTTCTCGTTCTATTCGAACAACTGTTTCAAGAATTTCAGGCGTGCTCACAAAGCGCACAAATCTGCAATGAAAGGGAAAAGAAAGCAAGTTTGTGTTAGTAAATTGTGTCTTCTTTGAGACGCTTATAAAACCTCTCATAAAACTCATTGAAGAGTATGATCCCAACCCTAGAAGTGACTTCCTATGATATGGATCTCAAATTTCATCTTCGACATTTGTAATTTAGTCACCTAAAGATGGTTACCCGCTTAAGTACTAAAAGCTATCACCACTTTCAACTAAAACTATTGCAATTAAACGAGAAACAATGAACATTTCACAGCGACAGAAACATATATTTCGATATTGCATCAACATCTGGACATAGATCTCCTTGAGTGAGGTTCGAAAGCGTGTTAAATTACCTCTGAAATGTGGCTTTGGTGAACCATGAAGCATCATCAGCAGCAGGTGGACGAATTTTTATAGAATACCCACCTTTTGAAATCTGATCTTTTGCATATTTCAAGTGAGAGATAAACGGTTCCACAAGTCCAGATGCAATTTTCTCGCTTGTCTTCCCAGAAAAAACCACAAGATCGCATCTTTTTTCCAATTTCATCAAATCCCACATAAAAAAGCGAACAAATTATCAAAACTTCGACTAAAGAACTGAATAAAAACAACATTTAACGATATTTGCACCAAAGAGGACAGCAATAAAAGTGCACCTTGTTCTTGTAGGCGTGAGCTGAAACAGAGCATAATCGAGAAGGGTCTCCGAATCCATACTCACAATCAAGAAAGATGGCGAATTAATGAACTTCGAAGACTGTAATATGTTACGTGTACGAGTTCATTGAATGTGACATTTACAAACTTTTCGGAGTCTTAACTGGATATGAGAAAAAGCCAGCGAGAATTGATGCAGCGGCCCACATGGGAACTGTGTGTTAAACTGGTGAAAGAGAAGGCAATGGAGTTGGAAATGGGTTCGGAGAGTTTGATTAAAGGAGTGGTTTTCTCGATTGAACGATACGGAAATGGGACCCAATCTTCACGTTGTCCCCACCTCTCTCCATTATTTCGCAATTACTGAGTTAATTAGGTTTGAGATCGAACTGTTTCGACGAGGACGATCCATATATGAGTTTGATCTGAAAAAAAAAAATTTAAAAATTAAAATTTAGTTCAGGAAATTAAACTTTTTTTGGCGATATTTTGTTTTAATTGTTTTAAAATTTATATAATTTATACCTTTGTCTTTGTAATTTATAATATTTAATTTTTAAGAGTCTTTTTTATAAAAGGAATGTCGAGTCGTATTTAAGTATTGAATTAAACAAAAAAGGACATTTTAACATATAGTGTCACTCACTAATAATTAGAGGTGTTAATGAAAAAGAAACGCATCCTGTATGTGAAAAAGATGCAACAGGGATTGTGAATAACCAAGCATACAAATTTTGAGCAAGATTAATATATGAATACGTCTCTTGTAAGATGGTCTCACGAATTTTTATCTGTGAGATGGATCAATCCTACTGATATTCACAATAAAATGTAATACTTTTAGCATAAAAAATAATACTTTTTCATGGATTACCCAAATAAGATATACATCTCACAAAATACGACTTGTGAGACCGTCTCACATAAATTTTTGTCTTAATCTATTTAAAGTCTTTCAAGATGTATGATTGGCTGAACTATAGGAGTGTTTGATTAATGAATTATGTGAGTATTTGATCAATATTTGATTTCTCATATAAACATTTTCTCAGGTGTTTATGTCGCATAACCCAGAATGCTTAACATTGTTTGCAGACTAATTAGTATGAGAAGTTTATCCCGTACGTATTGAATGATAATGACTGACTGTGGTTATTTCAACATAAAAAAGACTAACATATTTAAAAGATTTGCAACATATAATTTTACATATTATTATTCGCAATAGAAATGTAAATTTTACAATGTAAAGTTGAAGAAAATCAAGATATAATATTCAAGGATAACATCAAATAAAATTTTGCAGAAATTAATCTAAGTTGAGCTACTCTTGGTAGATAAAAATTCGAATCATCCAAGAATTTTTCGAAAATTAACCTTCGATAGAAACCATTAACGATGATAACCCTGCCGAGTTAATCAGTGAACCATAAATAAATACAAGTTGTTTGATCCCACGAATTGGAGACATGTTAGTTGGGTCGTCCTTGTCCCTTGTGGGAAAGATTGGTGGAGTGCACAAAATAAATAATTGTTATCTTCTTAATTTAATGCTATTATCTTATTGGTCATTTGAAAATTGATAAGATTAACTACTCCGCAATAAGACAAATTCACCATGACTAGCCTTTTGAGTTTGGATCAAATTTCAAAAATTCTATTGAAACCGAAGAAAAAAGAATCATCTCTTACTATTTATTAAGGCTGAGTAGATTAGAGTAACTTTCTTGGTCTGTTTTTTAAAATACCTAAAATACCCTTCACCCCCACTCTCTATATATATTAATAAAGTGTTAAAAAATAAAAACAAGTCACATGTAGTTTAGTGGATAAAGCCTATGTTTCTTAATCATGAGGTTGTAGGTTCAATTTTTGCTTGGGTCTTTTTTATTCTTTTTTAATTTATTTTTTAGTTCATATATCAAAATTATAATGTAGCCACTCATTATTTCTTATAAAAATATTTTGATCCTCATTTAAATATAAATCAAATAAATTATAAAAACATATTGTACAAGCACGCAACGCGTGCGTCGTTGTACTAGTATTGAGAAAAGTGGCCCAATAAATTTAGTTTTATAACTTTTGGAATGAGGAAATTAATTACCATATGAGAGAGATCTAAATGTGAGTACAACCCATATAATTTTTTTTAAAAACAAATAAATAACATTCGAAAGTATATATTATCCCTTTAACAAAATAATAATATATATATATTTTTTAAAAACAAATAAATAACATTCGAAAGTATATATTATCCCTTTAACAAAATAATAATATATATATATATATATATATGGGTTGTACTCACATTTAGATCTCTCTCATATGGTAATTAATTTTCTCATTCAAAAAGTTATAAAACTAAATTTATTGGGCCACTTTTCTCAATATGATTCTTTTTTCTTCGGTTTCAATAGAATTTTTGAAATTTGATCCAAACTCAAAAAGCTAGTCATGGTGAATTTGTCTTATTGCGGAGTAGTTAATCTTATCAATTTTCAAATGACCAATAAGATAATAGCTATATATATATATATATATATATAAAAGTCCCGTCCCTTTATCGTTAAATAGGCCATATATAGAGACACAATATTGCCATTAGCTTGCTTTTGCTTGTCCCTGAAGAGAAGAATCATAATAAAGTTTGAATCACCAAGAACCAACACCATCCTCGAATCCGACCTTAATTATATATATATGGGTTAGGTTATGGTTTTAGCTACCCGCGAGCAGAGTCAGGATTTTGAGTTTAGAATGTCTGAATTCTATGTAAAAAATCGACTATTGAGATATACATGTTATTTCAATCTTATTTCAAAAAATAAGACTATTGAGATATACATGTTATTTCAATCTTTTTAGTCACTCAACATATTTATACCTAATATTTTGTTATCTTAGTTTTTAAATAAAAACTACACATAAAATTGAATGGGCCGATGAAATTGGAGGAAGTCCAAAACATTGCGTAAAAATATTTAAGAATTGCTAGTCCATGGTTATCTCGAGACCGGCATTAGTCAGCTTAAAAGCAAAATTGGGCCGATGAAATTGGAGGAACCCCACTTAAGAACTGGCAAAATAGTGGGTTTTCCTGTAAATATCAGCCACTCGAAAGCTTATCAAGAATCAGACGCAAGTCCCCTTCCTTGTTATATACCCCACGAATTCTCAGTCCTAGGAACTTTACAATACTTAAAAGTTCCCAAAACTTATTATTATTATTTTAAAGAAAACCTTATTATTTTTGTTATCTATTTAATTTTCATGCTAATGATCACATGTATTGAACTAAATTTGATACACACATCCAAATCTCATGTATGAAAATGAAACTTCGACTCATTTATATAATTTTAAGATAATAAATCTGATTAAACAACTAAAAATCCAGTTAATTGAGTCTAACAAGACTGCTTTTGCTAGTATATATTATTATTATTACATATATTTGATCATTGCACTAAAAAAAAAAAAAAAAAAAACTAAATCAAGAGAAACCAACCCATACGAGAAAGCTACAAGGTGTCACCATGCTTAGGGTATTTCTGGCCAATTGACCATTTTGGTCAAGAATTTTATTCTCTCGAATTCTCTCCATATATGTTCTCACGATGTCGTAAACAACAATATCTAGTTTATCACTTCAGCTCATGGTCTATCTTTCTGCACTAAAATGATATACACTCCCGCAACTTTTGACTTGCCAATGTAGACAACCCCACATTTGGCCTTGTTTCTCTTGTCCTTTTGCACGATTTGGTGGATTGGAATAAGACTAAATAAAATCTCCATTATCAAATAATTTAGAAATCATTATTAAATAAGTAGTTTTTTTTTTTAGAAAAGATTACTGGTTTTTGGGTAAAAAATGATATTTGATATTTGAATACTATGAGAAATTTGTAACTTCGGTTTTTTATATTTGAATTTTTATGATTTTGCTCATGCATGTCGTCAAATTTCAGTATATGTTTTTGTTCTATGTGTTTTTTTTTTTTTCAAAATTTGAAATTTACATGCGAAAATTGTCAAAATTTGAAATTTACATATGAAGATTCAATTTTGACAACAACATACGTCAGAAGTACAAAAAAACAGACGTATAAATCAGAAATTACAAATTTTCCGAATAAAATTGAAGTGCTAATTAAGTCATGACTGATTGTTATTGTAACTTAACTCCAACATCGTCATCAGACGTGGACATGAAACCGCAAGTGATCATACTAAAGCGAATCAATACATGAACATATGGGGTTGTCCGCGTTTGGAACTGCCAACCCATTGGTTATGAGATATTGTCTGTTACTGTTACATAATAAACGCATGACATGAAATCAAAAGCGTACAAGACTCTTTCCATTTTTCTGGTCTTTGTGCTCCCCACACGCCTCCGTTATATTTTATCTGAAAATATCTTCAGTAGTAAAAATATAATAATAATATTTTCTTCTGAAAAAAAAAATCTAAAATTTTTGTATAAAAATGACTGTTTAACTTGCTAGCTCATATCTTATGCTACATATCAATTATTTTCATCATGCATATGATGTCGCTATGATTTTTAACTTGTTTTATGTATTAATCATATAAAACCAAAAACATTTTATCTTAGAAAAAGGCACAAAACGGGTCCATTCAGTCGTGTATATATATATATAAAGTTTTGATATGATGATCAATCATTGTGGATATCTATGTGATCATCGGCTAAGATGATGTGACGTTCGTCTATTTGATATAATAAACTTCATCTTAGCGATGGTCATATAGGTGTCCACAATGATGTATTAGACGTCGTCTCAACCGTGGTCACATAGATATCTACAATGTGTGTTTACTCTATCAAAACTATATATATATAAAAGGTTAGTCGTTCTACGCAACCGCAGTTCATCATTTTGTATTCTTTCACGGTTAAACCTTAGAAAATTCTTCTCTTTTATATCCAAAAAAAAAAGTGTGAGCTACAGAATCTATAGTACAGGTTAGGTATCATATATAAATTCTTAGAAAATCTGAATATCGATGGAGAGCCCGAGTTCGAGCTGCGGGCAACCGCATCTGCCTCCAGGGTTTCGTTTCCACCCCACGGATGAGGAGCTTGTGGTTCACTATCTCAAGAAAAAAGCTGCCTCCGAGCCTTTGCCCGCAAGCACAATCATAGCAGAAGTTGATCTCTATAAATATGATCCATGGGAACTTCCAAGTACGTATGTATATTAGTATATATATGTATATGCGTTTATATGTAATATACTAATATGTATGTACATGTGCATGTACATCTCACGATTTGAATCCTCCAATCCAATCAATCGATGGTCTGTTTTCCATTAACTTCAACTCTTGGTATTAGTTGTGTAACATCGTTGATTCCTTTGGTTTTAGGTAAGGCGAGTTTTGGAGAACAAGAATGGTACTTTTTCAGCCCGAGAGACCGGAAATACCCTAACGGAGCCCGGCCGAATCGGGCAGCCACTTCGGGCTATTGGAAGGCCACGGGCACGGACAAGCCCGTATTCACCTCCAAGGATCAGATCCAAAAGGTTGGGGTGAAGAAAGCTTTAGTTTTCTACTGTGGGAAGCCACCAAAGGGCATTAAGACCGATTGGATAATGCATGAATATCGTCTTCTTGAAAATAATTTCAACGTTAAGGCCCCTGGAATGCCCGTTAGCAGCAAAGGATCTTTGAGGGTAAGTAATTGCTTCTAAGGAAAAAAGTTACCTTATCAAGAAATATGGATTATGGTAATCTAAAGTCATGGTATTTTTCCCTTTTCCTCATCTTACTTTTTCCAAAGCAATAAGTTTTTTTTAAATAAAAATTTGTTGCACGAAATGTTACATAATTTGGGGAAAAATGAAACTAAAACAGTAAAATGGAATAATTTCAAAGAGAACAACGTTATGTAAGGATATTGTTTCCAAATTTTAATTACTCGTCGTGTCATAATTTATGTTACCATTTCATTAAACAGGAAAGATAGACATGAGAGATGTTGGCAGATCTTTTAATCACCATATAAGTAGCTAGATTCAATGTAATTAATTTTTTACTGATCGATTTTCTGGGTATGAACTATATAGCTTGATGATTGGGTTTTATGCCGGATTTTCAAGAAAAACACCTCTAGCAGCAGTACCAGACCAGTAGCCGAAAGCGAACAAGGTGATCGATCCAACATGGAAGACATGTTTGTTTCAATTCCTTCACAAACCATGGGCGTGTTTCATAATCTCAATCCAGGGATTGTTAAACCTAGCTCGGATCACAATTTCGTACAAGACGATAGTGGAAAATTGATCTGTTACGACATGTTATCCGGGATTCATAGTAATCCACACATAATATACACGTTATCCGCATCGATGCCAGACAACATAATTTCCTCTCAATATGGGATTGGATTGGAATCCAACAGTGGGATATTTTCGAGGAAGGATCAAACAATGCATGGCGCTAATCAGGATATTAACAATATCGACAATCAAATCCTAGATAATGGAAATGATGGGTCCGACAGTTCTTCTGTTTCGTTGCTCAATCAACAATCACACCAGAACCCATTTCCCAAGGGATGGGATTATGCATCGTCGTGATTAACATCATCATGCTGACTTTATAGATCCATATAATGCTCCTATTGATATGAAATGCAGTTTAATGCGATAATTATTATTAAAAACTTAAATAAATATTTTACTATCTTACAATTAGAATTTAGAGCGTATTTAAGTACAAAATGATTTGTTCATCACACACACACACAGATATATATATATATATATATATATATATATATATATATATATATATATATATATATATATATATATATATATATATATATTTTTTTTTTACGAACCCAGCCATTTGTCTATAAATAAACCCCATTTTCTCTTAATTTTTCAAAAATAATGAATAGTGGAATTCATCAATTTTTTTAATTACATGTAATTTTTAAAAATTACATGTAAGTTTTAAAATTGAATTGTGTGTACTTTTAACTTTTAAAAATTATGTTTCATTTTTATGTTTTTTAAATACAAAATTATTTAATAAATAAAAAATTTATATTTCAACATATCACGAAAAACATAAGACGAAACAACTTTATGACATCACGGAAGATTCCTTAAAACAAGGTTGGTCCAGTACGATAAAATATATAAATGGGCTTTATTTTTTTGCTTGGGCTTATCCAATGTTTTGAATTTTGATATGGGCTAATTAAGATTTCAAATTCAGTTTGAGAGATCAAATGCAATCAATTATAATATTGTTATGGACAATTAGCGACTCCACCTTTGAAAATTAACCGCGAAAACGTCATCGTTTCCTCGTTCTCTGTCCACAGAAAAAAAACGAACAGTAAACCAATTAGATTACTGGAAGGTGGAGGAGGGTGATATTAACATCTTACATGGGGTTATGATGGCGGAAGCTGATGTCATTGTTCTGGATTGTTGTTGGGCAAATCGCTGAAATCCAAGCCATGGTAATCCCTAGTATTGGCCAAAATCCAGTTGAAAGCCATGAATAATAATGCACTTTCATGTTATTGGACCCGAATTTTTCCCGATTATATTTGATTTGTAGTATTGACTTGCTTTTGTGGCTATGTTCAAGACCAATAATCGGGATCTATAATTGTGTCCAGATTTATTGTTCTGTTGTTTACCTTTTTCCTTTTTGTGTGATTTGGTTTGGAAATTCGTGTTGCTTATGCGTTGGAGCGTTTGAAGTTCTCGATGATAAAAAAATTCGGGTGTACGGACGATTGTCTTGTCGTATATGGGTGCGTGTCGGAAAGATTAGGGGAATTCTTCTTTCTTCCGCTGGGTTTAGGGTTTATATTTGGCTAATGTCATGGTTAATTGATTCATGAATTTGCCTCTGACAAATTCCTGTTTGCTGTTGGGTATTTTGATTATTTTAAATGTATTTACTCGTTTATATTTTCAGACTACATCAAAGAAAGTTATAACTAGGGATGAATGGGAGAAACGACTCAGTGATGTCAAGGTTAGGAAAGAGGATATGAACAAATTGGTGATGAACTTTCTGGTGACTGAGGGTTATGTGGAAGCTGCTGAAAAATTCCGGATGGAATCTGGGACTGAACGTATCCTTTTGTCAATTTTTTAAGTGACAGTTTGTTGTGCCAGTCTTTTCATATGTCGTGGTAGTCATGTTTTTTAAGAATATCTTTGATTTGCCTTATTGACATATACAGCAGAAATCGATCTTGCAACCATCACTGACCGCATGGCAGTGAAGAAAGCAGTGCAAAGTGGGAATGTGGAAGATGCTATTGAGAAAGTTAATGATTTGAACCCTGAGGTGTGTTGGTCTTTAGTTGATTCTTCGGGATGTTTTCATGAGAAATTAAACTGATTTAATTTTGACAATCTAGAACAACTTGGAAGTGTTTGATCGATTGAATTCCAGGCTAGATGATGATGATTTTGATTTTATGGTGTATTTGGTTGCATAATTGAGTGAACTGCATGATAATAGTATTTGACAGTTGTAAAGATCATCCCTTGGATCTAACACAATCATTATTTTCACACGTTGCTCGTAGCCTTTTGTTTTAATTCCATAATTATATCTGAGAAATCTGATAATTGATATGGGAATTCATAATTAAGGTACATTGACATGTTTGCTACCTGGATTCCTGATGCAGTCTAGTCTTGAAATTTTATCAAATACAATTACACGAGCTGCAATTACTAAATTTTATACTCGCTTTTCAGGTTTTAATATATCAAGTATAAAGTTAGATGTTTTTTAATGCAGATATTGGACACAAATCCCCAACTATTTTTCCATCTCCAACAGCAACGGTTGATAGAATTGATCCGTAATGGAAAGGTGGAAGAGGCTTTGGAGTTTGCTCAAGAGGAACTTGCTCCAAGGGGGGAGGAAAATGTACTTTTCATTATTTGTTTGTTTTAATGTAGATGTAAAGAGTTTAGATAATTTATAAGGATCCTGACTTGGTGTATTTTTAGTCTGGACGACTGCAATCATGTTTTCCCAAACACATTTTGCTGTATCATCAGAATGTTCCTTTTTGGATATGTTTTCTTCTTTTTTAACCTGATGTTCATTATAAGAAATGTTTATTATTTCAGCGAGGCTTTCTAGAAGAATTGGAGAGAACTGTTGCGTTGCTTGCTTTTGAAGATGTCAACAACTGCCCCGTGGGTGACCTGTTAGATATATCACAGCGTCTCAAGACTGCTAGTGAGGTGAATGCAGCCATCCTTACCAGCCAAAGCCATGAAAAAGGTTAGTCTCTGGCATATCATTAATTTAAATTTATAAAGTTTTGAGATCTTGGTTACCTCTGCTCAATATTTTCAATCATTGCCGTTTTTAGGAAACGACAGCTCTAGGTAAAGGGCATTTGTGATGGTTATTTCATGCGGTGAACGAATGAGCCCATTTTATTTTTTGGTTCGTCACGCCAAAAGTATGGCACTAGGGTAGAATGAAACAATGCTATTTTCTCTCTCTGATGACTTTTTCTTTTTAGACTTTTCTAGGAATACTTTTAATTATGTTACCATTCTTTAAAATTTATCAAGCGGTTATAAAAAGTGCATGGTAATGCATTTGAAAAGTAGGTAATTTTTTACCCTTGTAGTTTTTTGGATATGAAAATCTTCATCTCTCTTGTTTTTTTCCCAACAATGAGTACCATCACCCATTTTTGGAGGAAACTTACACCATTTTTCAAATCACGTATTATTCCCTAAACCCGTTCACCATTTTTAAGGTACAGCAACTACAATAAATTAGTTGTTACCATATTGCATTCACTCTAAAAGATTATCATCCAGACCCATCTCAGGAATTTCAATAGTTTATGTTATTTATCAGTTGATGTGGTTCAATATTTTTACAGCAATTTATTTAGTTCTCACTTCTCACATGCTGGTATAATAACCACTCCAATGCTCCGTACCCTTTTGCTTGAGTGTTCGTGGAGTCGCGTTCTTGATCTTCAATTCTGCATTGTTATTTCTCATTGTCTAGAAATTTCATATTTCTATAATTCTGCGAATGACTATTGAGATTGTTTTGCGGTTGATATTATTACAAAAAAAACGTTGTCGTCTCATTTGCCGCATAGCATTATAAGGAAAAGTAAGAATATTTAATTCTATTATGCATTTGATTTCAACAGATCCAAAGCTTCCAAGCTTATTGAAAATGCTGACATGGGTGCAAAACCAGCTAGACGAGAAAGTTTCTTATCCTCGAATCAATGATTTTTCTACGGCTATGCTTGAAGATCCTGCTGTATGAATATTTCAGGTTTCTCCACCTGGTGGTGCCGAAATATTAAAAAGCTCGAAATGGTTGGAAGCAGGTGAGATGATTTAAAGGGAATTTATGGACTCCTCTATTCTATTTATAAGATCATGTGCTGATATTAGGAGCTTTTGAATTGTGTTTTTAAAGGTTCATGTATAGACTCTTTCAAGATTATGTAAATGTGGAATTTGGATGCTTAGTGTTTTTTTTAACGAAAATTACTTTCATTAAAAAAGCATGTTTTTGGATGATTTGCTAGGTTTTCATTCCTCAATTTAACAAAGAATAAAAATCATAAAATATGGAAAACGAAGTCTAAACTTTTAAAAGAATAAATCAAATATCTCAGCTACCCAAATCAAGTTTTCAATGTGGATTTGAAATGGTTTCGAGATTTTCTTCAAAAAAGAAAAATAAAACAATATAAATAAATGGCGACGGATCCGATCCAAATGCCTCTTCTTGTCGTTAGATCCTTCGGAATTATCTTCGCTAGAAATACTCTTTTTCGCCTCCGTCTCCTGACATCAAATCATTCTTTATCAGGTTAATCGAACAAAATGGCAAATCAAGATTCGAGAATGACGACATCAGAACCACCACCGGCACCTCAACGCGCCACCCTCCTCCGCGTTCTGCTTGACCTCGACGCCGCTGTATCCCTCCACATCTACACCTTCTTCCATCCAATAATCCCCTTCCCACTCCTCAAATCCCTAGAATTTTCCGGCGACGGTCGTCTCTTCTTCCCCATCATTCTTTCTCTCCTCCTCACGAGAACCACCTCCAATCTCCTTCTATTAAACCTTTTACTTGGATCCTTTTTAGACCTTCTCCTAATCGGCCTCCTGAAGCACCTCATCCAGCGCCCACGCCCTGTATACAACAAGAACATGTTCCTTTCTTTTGCAGTTGACCATTGGTCTTTTCCCAGTGGCCACTCTTCTCGAGTCTCATTCATCGCCACCTTATTTTATTTTTATGCCGATCCCGTGAGACAAGTTTTGGTCGCCCTTTCGAAATTCGACGCCGAGGCTGTTTTTGTGAAGTATTTCGTGGTGGTTGTGGGGTTATGGGCTGCAATTACGTCTGTTTCTAGAGTTCTTCTCGGTCGGCATTTCGTCCTCGACGTAGTTATTGGTGCGTGTTTGGGTGTTGCTGAAGGGACCTTTGTTGTTCGGGTCTTTAACTACGAGAAATTGAGCTCCTTATTTATATGACAAAGGGATATATTTCGACTGTAAGTCCTTCAGATTGTTTTTTTTTTTTTTGAAATTATTTGATCTACAAAATATAGGCTTGGCTTCTTCATTTCCTGTTGTCTAAAAAAACTGAGCTTTGGAGGGTTAACAAGTTCTGCAATTATGTGCAACGTAGCATCAGGATGAATCTTCTTTCTGGGGTTATCCAACGCCTAATTACCTTCTTCATTACTGCTTTCATCTGCGCTTTTTCTCGCCAGAAATCTGCATCCACACTAAATCTCATCAGACCCCATTGATGAAAATGAGCAAATCACAGTTGAACCTGGTTTTGAAATGCAAGATCCTACTAAATCTCTGAGCAGAAGTTAGAAGCTCTGCTATGGAAGTGTTTTGTGAAAATATTTCATCTGTATGAACTTGAACAAGTATACGCTTTTGTGGCCCAAACCAACTAAAACTTCAATGGACCATTATAATTTTTATATATTTAGTGTTACATTCTTTATATTTTTGTGGAAGCAGAATCCGAATATTTATGCATAAATTTTGAAGTCTTTGTGTTAAAATAGCACCGTTCGTTCGGCATCTACTAATTCAATTCCAAATAGAGTGGTGTCCCGAACCCTCATGTCAAGTAAAATGTATTTTAATTTTATAATAATATTTTTTAAAAAATTATTATGCTACTTTATGTGTCTCTGATCAGTTTAGGACTTGTATAAGGAAGTGTATTTAATATCTAATTTTAAATTTCAAAATTCCTATCGCCCCAAATAAATATTATTTTAAACTAAATTAAATTCCAAATAAATTCCATCGATTTAAATGAAATACATCTATCCAACACAATCTAACAGGGTTAATTGAATCTTATCCTTTGAGAAATTTCTTAAAGGTTTGTCAAATGATATAAATAAAATGAATTAATTTTTCATTTTGAGCTATGCACAGGATGAAATCATCTATCATGATGTATGCAATGCAACCATTAGAACAATTTCTTAAATGTATGATCGAACAAATCACCTAAAAGATGGCTTGAAATTCGTATGAAGCATATAGGTAATCTAATTATCCCAAACATAGTAGTTAATTCGAGAAATTGGCCTTCAATCCCCAGCCGTCGATTTTTTTTGTGTTCAGTCCCTGAGTACTTTTTTAGTACCACATTTTCACATGAAGTGTACCACATTTCCACATGAAGTGTACCACATTTTGTATGACATAATACCATAATTTTGTGGGTAGGAAGTGAACCCAAAAAAATGTTTTAATTGAGGATTTTTCACCAACTTCCTCTATTTAATTCTATCAAATATTAGTTCCTTTTATTTTTCCTTTTCGAGTCTGGAAGAAAAAGGAAGTTGCTTTTGATTTTGTCTTTCATAATCAATACATATATAACAATCCCAAAAATATTATTTTATTTGGGACCTTAATGTTATTTTCCCAAAACCCCTTTTTACATACACTACACGCGCGGCAGCCTATTTTTTTTTTCGTATTTTGATCTGCAGACTATAGAGGAATCTATGCCGTTGATTAAGGAACAATTCCCGATGAGACAAAACCTCAGACGGCCGACAATTTTGGATAGTTGATGTGTCGGCTCGATGTTTATTATTTTAATCCAAATTAACGATGTATTTTTTTTATTACTTGCCTTCAAATTTCGAGTATTACTTTTATCATATCTCCCTGTAAAATCTTATAATAAATTTGGTAAATTATTTATTATTAAACTTCGTATATAAATACCGGACTTCGAATTATAAATCATGATTTAAAAAAAACAAGACAATGGATTGATGTATATAATTGCGACATTTGAATTATATAAAAATAAATTGTTTTAAAATATAAACTTTTTGGTGTCGGTTCAAGCTCGAGTTTTATTGGGTTGGCTCGAAATGTAAAGAACAAACCATTTTGCTCAATTTTCAACTTGAATTTGAGTTCTCATTCGAGTTTGATTGTCGAGTGTATTAAAATTTAAACACAGACCAAAGTTCGTAAAGCCGGTCACTTTTAAACATGTCTAAAAAGATTAATAGACATATTAAAGATTTTAACTATAATTCACAACCTATTAGATGAAATAATATGTATTGCAAAATATTGACATGGACGCAGGTCCGAATTTGATTTTGCCTGCTTTTGGGGCCACAAAATCCACTGGTTCAGTCAGTTCGGGCCTAGCCCGACTTGTCACCTTTTCTTTGATAAATCAAATCCATAATTTTTGTTTTATTGTGTTTCCAAATCGAACAACTTTTTTCTTTTTTTTTTCCAGAAAAATTTAGAACACGAAGATGTTTTTTTTTTTTTTTTTAACACCAGGATGTTGAGAACTTATCGCTCGTATGAAACTATGTTTCTAAGTTTAGAATGAGATCTTAGGTTTGAGACTCGATTGTAACTCATACAAAAGAACACCTAGATTTATGACACAAATTTTTCAATTTTTTTTTTCAAGAAATTTATTGTCACGGGATGTTTCGCAACTTCTTGTTTATATCAAGTTGAAAAAAAATTCTAAAATATTTGAATTTGATGATGCCATCCCCAATTATTTTCCTAGTTATTTCCCTTATAGATGCGATGGATTGCAACTATAGAAAGCTTACACTAACTTGTGATTGACGCTTGACAACTTTATTTGCATTCGAAGATTTTAATCGTATTCACTCATTCCACACACCTTGATCAAATGTATGATATCGTAATCCATACACGCGATTTTTTTTGCGAAAGAAAAATATTATTTGATTTTTGAGTAGGTCTTTTGTGAGACTATCTCACAAATCTTTATTTGTGGGACGTGTCAACTTTACTGATATTTACAAGAAAAAGCAATACTTTTAGCATAAAAAATAATATTTTTTCATGGATGACCCAAATAAGATATCTATTTCACAAAATACGACCCGTGAGACCGTCTCACATAAATTTTAGCCTTAATTCATAATGCTAAAATTTCTTCCCCGCGTGTTTGTCAAACCGTTATTATTATTATTATTATCCATTTTAACGATAAGAAAGTAAGAAACCACATATTTTACCATTTGATGTATATTGGATAAACATTCAAATTAACATAAATAATTTGCAAATCACATTAATTAAAAAAAAACAATACGTTCAATTGTTATTATTTTCCTCTCACATAGTGGAGATTTGAAACGTGTATATATATAATATATTTTTTAATCGATATGCACCTTTATTTCTTTTTTCAGATTTTATTTTTCTACGTGAAATAAACGCTACTGGCTTAATTATTTACAGAAATTTTTTCTCAGCACAATTATTAAATGGATGACACGGAGCTACAAGTTTGAAATAATACAACTTTTTCTTTATTAATGTGTACTGTTTATAATCCTTGGTAACCAGGATTTGAGAGGATTTCATGAGATTTGGAATTGGATTTGCTAATTATTATCTAAATCAAGCCAAAAAAAACAATACAACGACATTGTAATATTGATAATTAACATTAAGACCTTCATACAGATTTTATTTACATATTCTAATTTGCTTATTTGGGTTTTAATGTGAATATTAGATTTTTGGAACAACCTCGAGTCTACATTAAACAATTCCTAAATCCAAATAAACACTATCATTATGAAAGCATTTTGATTGCTTATGAATCCTTCGACATTTTGGATATATAAAAAATTGTGTGAGGACTTTTGCTAACTCAAACTCAGTAATGTTTTTTTTAAAATCATTAAATATTAAAAAATGTATTAATATCTAATTCGATTATTATTATAAATGCTTGCAATGCAACGATTAGGCAGATGTCAAAAGACGCTGCGGCAGCATCAGAGGTACGATGTTTCCCAACCCTTCTTCATTTAATGATTCGAGAAGATCGTAAACTCCAAATTCCAAAGCTCCATATTTTTCCGATCTCCACCTATTTCCTAACCTTTAAGTCCCCCAAGTTGCTACTCTCGCTCTCTGCGTCTTTGTTCATACAAGGACTCTTGTCGCATCATCACTCTTTGAAACGACTCTTGCTTTCATAAAATGCGTGTTCTTGCCCTTGGAAAAGCTTCCGCATGTCTTTTCAAACTGCCACAACTGTCTGTTGGTTTTCGGGTATACTTTACCAGCAAAATCCATCGTTTTGATTTCTAAGATGGATATAATGCTTGAATATAGCTTCGAATAACTGTGTGTTGAATGTGCTATAGCTCAAGTCTGGGTGGGAATTTTATGCGAGGTGAAAGACTTGAAATACGGAGTTTACGTTCCATGGGAAGTGAAGGAGAGGGTTTTGGGGAATGGCAGCTGCCGCTGGCGCCAAGTGGGGCGCCGTTGTTCTTGCAGAGAGATGAGCACTTGACGCATTTTGATGATTCTGTTAATGCAGTCTCTTTTGGGTTTGTTGCCACGGCTATTCTCATTTCCATGTTTATTGTGATGGCCATATTTGAGAAGTTTCTTAGAACGACCTCGCCGGATGTCTCTCCACCCCGTGGTGGCCGCCGGGGAATTTCCGACGTTGAGGCGCAAAGTCATGCTGGAGGCTTAAATTCCAAGCTCGGCTCTAATTCTCCTAAAGTAAGTTTCTTTTTCAGTTCTTGACTTATTGGAGTTTGGCTCGGTATGTTCAGTTCGACACTTTCGATGATAAATTTTCTGGTTCGTAGAAGTTTGTGACGATTACTATTATAGTATTATTACAGAAAGTCGTCGTTATTTTCTTTTTTCTTCCCTTTTCCTACGTTATCTGCTTGACAACATGGCTTAATTTTCAAAGTTAGTTTCTCTCTCTCTGTTTTCCAACCTCCTTTAAAGTTCATCTTCCCTTTCATATACATGAGTGTGGAGGAGAAAAAAATCAAATAAATTATATAGAAAACAGAGTTGTCGGTTGAGTGAAGTTACGTGTAAATTTCATTTGAGGGGTCTTTGTTTGGCCCCACTAGGACACTATGACTTACATAACACTTGCAGTACTATTGTTTTTTAAGCATTTGTTTCCAGACTCTATAGGTCCCATCAGGCCCAGAATTTTCGAAAAGCAAGTGCGTGTGCGTATTTCCTGAAATATTTAGGTTCTGATTGGCATAGTTTTGCCGATGATATTTCTAGTGGGACTTCGGAATAATGTCTTCCCCCCCCCCCCCCCCCCCCCCCTCTAAACCTGGTTGTTGATTGGCATTTGGTAAACTAATGACTAGAACAAAAATACATAAGAGTAAGTTTTATGTAAGTATGGCGAAATCTAGTCAACGTTAGGATTCCTGAGATTTTGTTTTAGATAAAGTCTTGGTAATGTTAGTCCGCGGAATATACATAGAGACAGCCCTTGCATGAATATTTTTGCGGGTCTGTTGGTCTGTATTTCCGTTTCAATTCTTGTACTGCATTTGTTGTTGCATCGTCTCAACGCGGACATGCTAAACGTGTTCGGAGGTAGCAGTGATACAGCATACCCGAAGCTATGATCGCTCAGCCTGACTAAAGTTCTTTGTTCTGGGATCAGTGTCGCCCATTTATATAATCTGCTCTTGGCCTAATGCCCATCATTGCTGATATTTATGATTGATATAATTGGTCCATATCCTGAGAATTTCATTTGTTTCTCTGTTCGGTTATTTCCTTCCACCCACCTTTAACGTATCATAATACCTCCAACAACTATGTTCTCATGAGTGCTTAAATACGAGTTTAGTAAGATATGGTGTGTCGAAAGGAACTTTCGTGTCTTTACATTGGACGACATGCGCGAAGGTACATGGAGTTTAATGTCCTGTGATCTCGACTGAGGATTAGGCTTTAGGGAAGATCCATCTGCGATTAAGCTTTGGAATTCCATCTCTACTACAGAACTGACCTTTGCAGTTTTTGTATGGATCAAGTCTCAGATGGTCGTTTCGTCCTGTAACACACACCTGGTTGCCGGTAGTGCTCCTCCCTGCCCAATTCTAAATAATCATGGCCGACTCCTACTGTAGCAATGTGTTTAGTCCCTTTTTGGTTTGATCAGTCCTTATTTAAAGTTGTCATTGAACTTATTATAATGGGGAGGAAATTTCATATATGATGTGGAGAAAGTAACACCATGAGATACATTGTGGAAAGTTTTTGGCCAAAGGTGCTGCTTCTGAGCACCAAATTAAAACGATTCAGATCTCTTTTATAATTCTCATCTGAACATTGCAGGGATTTCAGATATCTATCCAACCCAAAGTTATTTCCATTCTGATGCCCGGTGACAGTGTTCCAAAGTTCATCGCACAACCTGCCCCCGTTTCATTGCCTCCGGAGCGCGTTTCATGGCCTTCACATCAACGTGAACGGCTATAAAGTATGCATTTTTGCCAATATCTACCTGAACGTTGTGCCATGCATGAATGTTGATTTCTTTCGACATTGATCCCAACTCAAGCTTTTTGATATGATGATGATGTGTATATAAACTAGTACTTGACCAATGTTTCTATAATTGTATATCGAGTGTTGAATCTTTTGTATGGTAATGAACTTAAAAATTTGAGCTAAATTAAGTCATTTTCAGTATTCGTTTGTTTGGTTTAAGCCATAAGATGGGCTTCTCAATTAGACCTTTTATATGCTTTTAATTTTAAACATATGCTCACAATTATTATTATTATTATTATAAATAAATTTCTTTGCATGGAACTGTTTTTGTTAATTAATTAATCGGAATTTGCTTTACATATTAATATATAACACAAAGATTGAATATAAAACTTAAAAAAACACGAAGTCCAAGATATACTTGTTAAAACTCGCAACCTTTTGTTAAAAAAAGGAACACTTTGACTTTGTTTCACACAAAACCACAAAAACGACTAAAAAAATTATTATTATTTGTTATTTTTGGTACGACATCAAATATTGTAAGACCAAGTCTAAAGACCAAAATAACCATTACTAACTGAAAATTTACAACCCCTACTTCACACCTTACACTACAGAAATATGAAACATTCCAAGGATACAACCGGGTTTTCAAGCATCTCAAGCGGCCACTTGTCCACCTTCTGGAGTCTATCCCCAAACCCGGACCCGACCCGTCCAGGAGATTTCCCAAACCTTCTGGATGATGGGCTCCGACCTAGGTCCGTTTTTGACGACCCGCCATTCGTTCGGCTCACCGGAGACCTGGAGCGTCTTCCGGAAATTTCACCGGCATCCTTCTTCCACCCATGCCCGGTGGAAGATATGGATCCGGGTCTCGAATGATCCATTGAAGATTCGGACGCCCGACCCGGATATTTCCCCGACGTCTTATCCTTCCTCACATCGCTGGAGGGACGGTTCTTCAGCCTCGCCGGAGACTTCTGGTGTACCTCGCGGACGTCATCGCGTCCATTGCACTTTTTTTCTCTCTTCTCCTTAATCTTTGCCAAACCACCAACACCGCCCCCGTGGGTGTTACAGATCTCAGGCACCTCCTCCTGGAGCTTGTTACCACCGAACGCCGTGCAGGGATTCTTCGTGACTGTACCTTCTGGGTGCTTTTCATCTGAATTATTGGAAAAGTCTGTTAACAAAGGTGCGGCCTTGATGAACGGAGTTTCGTTTTGTTGGGGTAAAGGTGACAGTTGTTTAGGAACGGCGGGGGTTTCAGAGAGGACTTCTTTGACTGTTTCTTCGTCTGAAAATGGTAGAGTGGGTGGCGGGGATTTACTGCGAGCGTCGCCGCTTCCAGTGCCACGGCATTGTTTTCTGGTGCATTTAGACTTCGATTTGTGATGTTTCTTCACTGTCTTCGGAGGTACTGAGGTTCGGTTGATGCTAATGCAGCTACCCATCGGTAGTCTATTTCAGCTGCCGGTAAATGGGTGGGTCTCGGAGAAGACGACGGAGCAACTGCGGCCGGATTTGAGTTTGGAGATGGGTAGCGTTTAATGAGAAAAAATTTGAAAGAGGTCCATCGTAGATTGCATGTATTTATTTTGTTTGCTGGAGAGATTTTGCGGCCTTCTCTAGTTGGCAAGAAATTTAACCAGATCAAGACATGGTAAAAAAAAATGGAAATCAGCGTTATTTTTTTTTAGGTAAATTTAAAATATCAATACTCTAATCTGTAAATTAGAGTATTAGACTGACAGTAAATTATATTGGACAAATTTTATACGACAAACTCAAATTGAAAAAAAAAAAAAAAGAAAAAGAAAAATTGAACCGAACACCTCAACTTATTAACAGAAACTCATCATACTTTAATTTAACGTCAAGATACTCGCATGACAACAATAGTTTTTATTTCATGTCAACAGTGAAAAGACTTTTCTAAAGATAAATCATATTAAACAGTTCGTAGTATATATTGTACTGTACGTTAATCTCTAACTTCGTTTTATTATCTAAAATCCAAGTACGAACATTTGATTCCACGTAATTCGATTTATATCTTGATAATTCATAATTGTTCCCTCCCAATTATTGGATAGTAGATTTTTTAAATATTGTATGTGTCGTTATCATACGAGCAGTGTCCAAGTGTCACAAAAAAAAAGTAAATATTGTGTATAAAGAATTAAAAATAGATTTAATTTTTTTTTTAACATTATAATATTTATTAATTAAAATTTTAAAAACTACAAATTGAGTAGTGGCATTAAAATTATTGTGAGTGAATAGTAGTTTGAGAATAGATTCATCCATCAACATCAAAGGCTAGTGTTCCATGTTACGAGAATTTACAATCCGAGCTACTTCCCTGTAAAATATTATTATATCAAGTCTCTCTCGTTCGCCCCACAACATCTAAATGCGCCACATGCACCCCGCTTCTGCAATCACGTTCCGGGGTAAAGGCCAACCCCGACATTAATGAACTTCCCGCATTTTGATCGATAATCAAGCACCGATTCTATCTTACAAACGCCTGCATGGACACAAACATTGATATAGTTGTTCGGCTTTTCTCTTCGGTTAAGGCAGTTAATTGTTATAATTTGATCTTAAATTCGATGTCTTGTTCCAAGCTTTTAACCTTAGTATAAATTATCGAAAATTGTTAGTTTTTTTAATTATTATATTAACTCACATTTCTTGCTACGTTAGCTTAATCAACTGGGCTTTGTAGATTTTGTGGATTATGATAGATTTTAACTTTTAATCCACATTTCAATTTGAAAGGGTCTAGCCTTCATTTGTTGGTTCAAGAGGTTGAGAAAGATGGAGGATATAGTAGCTTATTGATATTTTTAGGGGGTTTTATGCTCTTCCAAACTTTTCGCAGGGACATGATGCAATTACGTCTGCTAATGTGTTGCTCGATGATGACCTTGCCGTACAAGTTTCTGATTGTGGTTTGGCTCCTTTGCTATCATCCAACTTCAATTTCTGCGCTCTAATAATTGAATTTCTGCACTAAATTCAACATCCAATTTCAACCCATTTGCTATAAATCTTACACAAAACAAAAAATTCTCAGAATATATATATATATATATATATATATATATATATATATATATATATATATATATATTTTTTTTTTTATTTTCCATACATTAATCGTTATATTTTATATTTATATTTGTGTTAAAATTACATTTTCAATTGTTATATTGTATGTTTACAAATTTTATTATTGCATTAAAATGTTCATTTGTATTTTACTGTTATATTATTTATAAATAATTAAATCAAACCATTAATTAACCGTTTTTAATTCATATAAATAAAATTATTTAAAAATCTATTTATAAATTTATTTGACTAAATATTTAATTTTTATGATTAAATATCTAATTATTAAAATAATAAAAAAATATCATACTATTATTTAAATAATATTTATAATTTTTAATACTAATATTTATAATAAATAAAAACAATAAAAAATTAAAAAAATAAATAAGAGTTCTTCGTGCAGAGGAAATGAGACTGAACTATTTTGTCAAAATAAAGCAATTCCATTGGAGAACATCTCATTGCTTTACACTTTTTGTTGCAGTGTTGGAGATGTTCTTGATAATCTTATAATTTGTAAACATTAAATCAAGGTCGGAACTTTGTCCAAAACAGTTAATAGTATTTTTTTAAAAAATAATCGTTTGCTTTGAGAATAAATTAGAGATAAATCCCTAAACACAAACTCAACTTTATCTTTACTTCCTACACTTAAAAACTTTGATTTCACTCCCTAAAACATTAAAAAGACAAAAATACCCTCGTATTAATGTTAATAATTGATTTTCCTGGGAGAATTGATGATGAAAGAAAACTTCTAATTGAGAGAACATAAGGAGCTCCAACATGAAAAAATAGAATTCCTCAAGATAGCTCTATAACAGAATGATGTAAAGTTTGAAATAAAAGTTTCATTTGAAGATGTTAAGAAGATGATTAAAGAAAATTACAATGAAGATCCCTGGGCATGGTGGGATAAAAATCAACTCAAAACATGTCTTAAAATCACAGAAGGAAAATAGTATGAATTTATCTGATGCAAGCCTATCCAAATGACATAATTGACCAAATGGATATGCATATTACAATCAAGGAACATTTGGACCTTGTTTTGATCAAAACGGAAATTTCACCATACAGTAGTCCAGGATTTCTTGTTAGAAATCATGGTGAGATAAAAAAAAAACGAACTGATCAGGCTAGTTATTAATTATCAAGAAATTAATAAGATTCTGGAGTTTGAAGGGTATTTTATACCAAGTAGATAACATCTAATTACTTGCATTAGAAATGCAAAGATATTATCTGAATTTGATTGTAAGTCTGGATTTTATCATATACGGATGCAGGAAAAAAACAACAAATTCACAGCTTTCTCCACACCACAAAGACACTATATTTGGGGAAGTATTATCAATGAGGTTGGCTAATTTACCTCAAATATTTCAAAGAACGGATAATCTATTTAAAGATTATTTCAATTTTATGTTTGTCTATATTGATTATGCTTTAATAGCGTTTAAAAATATGGAAGAACATATCAAGCATTTAGGATATTTTCTAAAGTTTGTAAGGAAGAAGAACTGATTTTATCTGGAAAAAAGTAGTAATTGCCACAAGAAAGATTAAATTCATCGAAATAAAAATCGATGAATCTGGATTAATTTTGCACGATCATATAGTAAAAAAAAGTGAAATTTTTTCCAAACGAGCTAAAAGCAAAGAAACAACTTCAAAGTTTTCTTGGAGTTTTTAAATTTGCTGGAATGTTTATTAAAAACCTAGCAAAACACATTAAAGTATTCAGTCCATTACTAAAAAAAGATGCGAAATTTATATGGACGGGAGAACAAACACATGGGCTTAGTCAACTCAAAGAGATTTGTAAAAATCTTCCAAAAATGGTTATTCCACAGGATGAGAATGATTTGGTATTATATATAGATGTTAGTGATCATTGACGAACATCAATATTAATTAAGCTCACACCGGAAGGAGAACAACCATGCAGATATTACAGTGAACTTTTCTCAAATGCAGAAGTCAAAAGATGACATATCAATAAAAATGAATTTTATGCAATAAAAATGGTTTTTGAAAAATGCTCATTATTTTTACTATCAAATAAATTTACTTTGAAAGTTGATAATACACAAGTAAGAACTTTCTTATGAAATAGAATATAAATCTAAACCTGAGAAAACTATATTACTAAGACGACAATCTCTATGTCAAAATTATAATTTTGATATTGTAATTATAAAAAATAGTGAAAATATTCTTGCAGATTTTTTAACAAGAGATGAACAGTGGTGACATCGATGACATCATAAAAATACAGAGGAATTTGAGAACACCTTTAAATGGTTCACAATGAGTTTAACAAGCTTGCCCTAAACGCATAAGTTGCAGGTAGACTACAACAAGCCGATAAGAGAATTGTATGTGATCGAATTACATGATGTTTATAGACTTATACTCAGCTATGATCTATAATGCAAATGCCTATCCTCCAAGGCATTGAGAAGCCACCGGTTTCCCAAATTGAGAGTTTTCGAGTACATGACTTTATACCTGAAACAGGTGATTCAAATACTCCTAGCATAAGTGTTAAGTCGAGATCATCTATAGATTATATGAGTCGTCTGAAACAAAAATTGAAATTTTAGATTCTTATCTCGAATCTTCAAGTAAACTCTTCACCTCGTGGATTGAAGAAAGAAAGATCAACCTTAGACCTATACTAATGAAGATACAATTTCTCCACTTCAGATTTATCAATAAACTTGGATGAAATTAAAAACAAAAGTAGACATTAACTCTGTCACAATTAGAGTTGATGTTTCAGGGAAATATCTTAGCTCAGGATGATTTGTTCTATCTTTTTTAGTGAACAGTTCGTCCAATAATTATATAAAATTTATTTAATTTGGTGTAGAGTAGGTTTCTTGTGAGACGGTCTCACGAATCTTTAGCTGTGAGACGGATCAACTCTACCGATATTCACAATAAAAGTATGTTTTTAGCATAAAAAGTAATACTTTTTCATGAATGACCCAAATAAGAGATTCGTCTCACAAAATACGACCAATGAGACCATCTCACACAAGTTTTTATCTTTGGTGTAAACAGTCGAAAATGGTGCTGCCAATAACATTTTTTTGTTTAAAAAAAATTTATATTTTGTTTTTAAAAAATTTAAATTTAATTTATTTATTCAATGTTTTCGAATACACAAGGCGAATTTTTTTTTAGAATTTTGAAATACTTGTTAGTATGAGAATTTATGTGCAATCGTAGCAAACACTAAAGAACTGTAACTCACGAACATAATAATTGAATCAGATACTCTGATGATTATCGAAAGTATTAATTTTGTATCATCAGACTCTTTGGGTGTGCTTGGTTCGTGTGATTAATCACTCCTCAGTGTTAGAATATATGAGTAATTTGAAGTAGCAAACATTAAATAACTATTGAATCAGATGTTCTGATGATTATCGACTATTAATTCTAGATCGTAAGTCTCTTCAGTCTTTGGATTAATGGTTGAAGACTATGTTCGAATATATGTATGCATCATGCTTATTAAAAAAATCAGTTTTTAGAATAAACAAATCAATTTCATTCCTACTAAATTCCCAAAATTTTAAAATTAATTAATAACTAAATTCTTACGCGAGATTTGTGACGACATCGTTTTGGTTCTGCTGCCCCAACTCGGGTGGACTGCTCCGGCGCCTGTTGTCTCTCTCTCTCTCTCTCTTCACGTCGGCGCTTGATGGTACGCACATCACACTATATAGCCAGGCATGCTCGGGCTCATCTATATGCTTTTTAGGGCTATGTTCTGTTGGAAGTACTGATTTCACGGGTTGAGGTTTTTATTTTTGTTGTTTTTTTGGAAAAAAAATAGGCTTCTGATTCTTTAAGTTATTGTAGAAGCAAGATTTAATTTTTTTAAGGTGGTATCTTGTTTTTGTATCTATTCATTGCAATCGACTAGCATGAGTATATGATGATGTCTATGTTTGCGAGCTATCAGTAGTAAGAGCTGTAGTTCTGAAGTTTTAAAAATTTTGAAAGGTTTGCCGATGGTTAAGTTCCCGATAAATCACTTGTCCAACGAGATTGTAGCAAGTTCTGTGATCTTTATGTCAAATTCTCTAGCTGGGTTTGGTTTTGTAGTTCTAAGGAATTTTCTTTCTCGAATTGGTTTATTGTTTCATCCAAGATGAATTGTTACTTGTCGCGGATGTTTGCTTTTAAATTTATGTTTGAACTATGATGATGACAGGTTGAGAGGACAAGATTTGAGTGTTTTCTTTTCTCGCAATAAAATCTTGAGAAGACATTTTTATTATGGACCATCCACGCTTGTCCTCTGGAGTAGGTGAGGAAAATATTGGGATTCCTGATGATTTGCGGTGTAAGAGGTCCGATGGGAAACAATGGAGATGCACCGCCATGTCCATGCCTGATAAGACTGTTTGCGAAAAGCATTACATCCAGGCAAAGAAGAGGGCAGCAAATTCTGCAATGCGTGCAAGTATAAAGAAAACTAAGAGGAAATTTACTGGTGAAAATGATGTCTACTTGGAAAGCAAGAGTGACGAAATGGATCTACCACTGAGTGCACAATTTGGGGACTATTCTGGCTCGGCCTCTGGGACGAAGAAAAAGGATAAATTACCTAAAGGACAGGTTAACTATTCACCTGAAATCCCCTCAGGAAGGAGCTTTTCAGCTCGAAGTTCTCTAAGGTCAACCGATGACCTTGACGGATCAGAGTACGAGGAGAGTCGAAGGTCTTGTAGAACACCACCAACATCTGCCGTGGATTCATCAAAAAGCAGATCGCAAAAGACATTTGAGGTTAGTCCTAAAATGGTGAGTAGTGTGGTTCATTCTACGCAAAATAAAATCATTCTACTTTCTCTGTGTTTCTGTGCTACCTTCCAAAACTCTTTAGAACTTGGTTGGAAGTTTATTTTTTCATCGTTTTGAGATTTATAGACGATTGCCTACAACAGTTTTTCAGTTCTTAGTACTAGTTTCTTAAGTAGAATGCTTCTTTGTCATTGTAAATTCTACTGAGGGGGGCACTTTTCATTTCAGGAGACTTCTGATGGAAGCTTGGAATCTTCTGATGATACTAGGGGACAACCTTGTCATCAATGTCGTCGTGATGATAGGGAAATGATTTGGTGCCTTAAATGTGATAGAAGAGGATATTGTGATAGTTGTATCTCTACATGGTGAGGCAAATATAATTTTCTAAGGATTTGTTTCTCGTTTCCCTCCCTACATGTGACCCATCATTTGTCAGGTATCCTGGCATCCCAGTGGAGGAGATTCAAAGGGTTTGTCCTGCATGTCGTGGTACATGCAGTTGTTGGGTTTGCTTACGAGGGGATAACCTGATTAAGGTTTTATTTTTTCCCTAAGCAGTTTCTCCTTAGTTAGGATCTATCATAATTTGCAACTTTTTTCAAGATGTATCATGGATTCCTTATAAATGTTTTTATATATGTTCTGTTAAGACAAGGATACGTGAGATACCAGCCAAAGAAAAATTGCAGTACCTCTATTGTCTTTTATCTGCTGTGCTTCCGATTGTGAAGCAGATCCATTCTGAACAGTCTTCTGAGGTAGAGCTGGAAAAAAAACTTCGAGGTATGTTTCATTTGCACATTAGTAGTATATTGAGGCTGATCCGTGGATGACATCTTCCATGACGGGGATTGAACTTTTTTTTTTTATCATTATTGCAGGAAACGAAATAGACCTTGTCAGGACTAAAATAAGTGCCGATGAGCAAATGTGTTGGTAAGCGTATACAGATTCATTCAATTTCTCTTTTCATTTTTTTCCCTGCTGTACTGAAAATGTTTTGTTCTTCCATCAGTTTTTTGTTCTCCCTGGTGAGTGGGGGATGCTAATGGCATCTTTATGATCACTATGTGTCTTCACTCCTTTGTATGCTTATGTTGAACCAATGAAATTTATTTTGATCTAATAAAATATGATTTGTGAAGCTTTTGAACACTTCTCTTTTTCAGTAATTCCTGCAGGATGCCCATCATTGATTATCATCGACATTGCACAAAGTGCTCGTATGATATGTGCCTTAACTGCTGCAAAGATATGAGAAAAGCATCTAACCCATCAGAAAATGTCAAAATGAAACAGATTACAGGTGAAAGTGATGATCGAGTTGAAGTAATGATGTTTGAGCACATAAAATTATCGGATATTAAGCTAAATTTGTGTAGAAGGTATCCTGATTGGAAAGCTAATGCTGATGGCAGCATTTCATGCCCTAAAAAGGAACATGGGGGTTGTGGATCCGACCTTTTAATTTTGAAGCGCATCTTTAAGATGAATTGGGTTGCAAAACTTGTAAAAAATGTTGAAGAAATGGTCAGTGGTTGCAAGGTATGTAATTCTGATAACCTGGAGAAAACTGGATTTGACCTCAGGCTATGCCAGGATGCTAATAGAGAGAAAGATGATAACCTTTTGTACCATCCATCTTCACAAGATGTTAAAGATGGAGGGATTGGAGACTTCAGAATGCACTGGAACAAGGGGAAACCTGTTATCATTAAGGAGATTTTTGGTACATCTGCAATGTGCATTTGGGATCCTATGGTCATATGGAGTGGAATTAAGGAGACGAACGAAGAGAAAACTAAAGACGCTGACATATTTGTAAAAGCTGTTGATTACTTTGACTGGACTGAGGTACATTGGAATCAATTTACTTAATTTTGTTGGTATCTAGGGTTGTGCCTAATCTTTTGTCAATTTACTAATTTCATGCTGCTCTCATCATTTTCCTTTGTATCATTATACCTGGATACTTAGCTTCTCTCTAAAACATCCACGTTAATTGTTTTTGCTATGCGAATTGCAGATTAATATTGAACTTGGGGAGTTTATGAAAGGCTATTTTGATGGTAGAATTCATGAAAATGGTCGGCCACAGTTATTAAAATTGAAGGATTGGCCTTCTCCGAGTGCTTCAGAAGAGTTTTTGTTGTGCCATAGATCTGAATTCATCAATCAACTCCCCTTGCTCGAGTTTATACATTCCAAGTGGGGCCTGCTAAATGTTGCTGCAAAATTGCCTCATTATTCCTTGCAGAACGACGTGGGTCCTAAGATATTTATTACTTATGGGATGCACAAAGAGATTGGTCAGGGTGATTCGACAGATAATCTTCGTCTTAATATGCGTGACATGGTGAGAGACAAGTCTCTTATCTCTGCAATTTTTCTACCTAATACTGTTGTATAATTGTGTGATTTTCTTGTTTTGCGCTAATTTTTCGGCCAGCTGCACATGCCATGAGTTAAGGCCTTAAGGGCTCCTAAAGGATGAGAATAGTGGAGAATAGTGGAGGAAGGACAGAGGCAGAGCTTTCTTTGTTTTGCCCTCAATCTCATCTGAAATTCCCACTGGGGAAATTATCACACCTTGTCCTTTCTTTAGTGTCTTTTTAACGTACATCCAACTGCCATGTCAAAGATATCTAGAGGACTTACCTCTTCTCTTCTGTGATCAGGTATTCCTTTTGGTTCATATTAGTGAAGCGGAGTCGCAAGGTATGCCTACTAAGATCGAGAGGACACTAAAGTCTGGGGGAATATCTGCTGAAGAACAATCATGTATTAACCCTGAAATTCACTCAAAATCATCACCTGGTGGAGAGGATGGTCCTGTTACAACTCTTCATCCGAATGATACAGTGACAAGGGATGGCCACGAAACCGACAAAAGTTATCTCGACAAAGAGACAGCTGTCAATTATGCAGAGAACAGAGCTGGAGAAAACAATTCTGACAAATCTCAAGTTGGAGCTTTATGGGATGTGTTCCACCGAAAGGATGTACCCCTACTGATTGAGTATATAAGAAATCACTGGAAGGAACTTGGGAGGGCGGACAATATTTTTACTGATAATGTGATTTATTTTTCTTGGTTTAGCAACTTAAAATTTTTCCTTTACAAAGATCATATGATTGTCTTTGTTGCTAATGTGCTCTTTTACTTCAGGTATCCCAGTCTCTTCATGATGGGGTAATATATTTGAATAGGCATCACAAAAGACAGCTGAAAGAAGAATTTGGTAGGTGGCCAAGTTTTTTTAATTACACTAGTTTGCCTGTTGCAGACTTTACAATTGTTTGTGCAACTGTTTTTTGTTACGTGTTTGCAGTCGTGCCAAACATTCTTGTTTTGAATTCTTCATCTTTTACAGTTTTACTCCACAATGGTGAATATTTTCCATGTCAAAACTGTATTGCTAGTTTTCTACTATAGAAATATTTTTTAGTGAATTGGTTTACTCTTCTCTCAGAAGTGGAGCCTTGGTCATTTGAACATCATATAGGTGAAGCTATCTTCATCCCTGCTGGATGTCCTTTCCAAGCAAGGCATATTCAGGTGAGTTGCAGATTTCAACGCTCTTTTAGCATCTGTGGCCAGCTATTTATGTTTACTCAGACTGAAAAGATATCAATCATATTAGTCCCAAATGGTTCTCATGCTATTCTATCCTCTTATTCTATCCTTAGGATGTGATACACTGGTTCTTATGTGATCTGGAACATTTTGGCCTTGAATATTTCCTTAACATATAAACAGTTTATTCAAGGATCCTTATCTTGATATCTGTCTCTGGCTTGGCTGGTTCTTTAACTAATATGATATCTGTGATCCACTTTGATCCCTAATAGCATTTTAGCATGAATTTAGGTGGTAAAGTTTTTGGGGATTCTGTTGTGTATATCATCAGGGAGCAACTTACATAAATCTGATTGTCGAGCACTTTTTTTCATTTAGTTAAGGATCTGAAGATTTCCTTTATTGGAATATGAACTTTGAAAGGCTTAATGTAAACTTAGCATGTTTGTTTCACTCGTGCAATTTCCAGTCCTCTGTTCAGTTGGGCCTCGATTTTCTCTCCCCTGAAAGTTTACCAGAAGCTATAAGATTGTCTGAAGAAATTCGAGGTCTTCCAAATGACCATGAATCAAAGCTTCAAATATTGGAGGTCAGGCATATTCTCTTTTTCTTCACCTCCTATCCCGTGGGCCACCAAGTTGTCTGTCTTTATTGTTTTTGTTGGAAGTAATCTGGACCATATAATCATTTCAGGTGGGGAAAATATCATTATACGCAGCCAGTTCAGCCATAAGAGAAGTTCAGAAGATAGTTCTTGATCCAAAGTAAGCATTTCTTAAGATGCAACCTTGTTATCATTCTAAACTATGATAGCTAGAAGGTACAGTAATGGATTGATTGGTTGGTTAATGGGGTCTTTTTGTCTCTGTATTTTTGCTGCAGACTCGGCCCCGAACTTGGTTTTGAGGATCCTAACCTAACGGCATTGGTCTCTAAACATTTGGAAAGAATGGTAAAACAAAGACAGGTCACTTGTTCTTGACACTTTTAAGATGTATATGGTATGGGTGAAATATTTCTCAAGTTTTGGTACTAGCACAAATATATGTGAATGCATGGTCTTGTATTCTGCAAAACTGTAGCTATTTGATTTTTGGCAATTTTTCTATGTTTATTTTCGCCCGTGAAGACGCAACTTTGGATATAATAATATACAGATGTTAATTTTCTGATTAAAAAATGCATTCTCTTGGTTTTTGCATATTTCAATCAAAGATGCTTCAGAAGAAAAGCAACAGATTTCCAATGGAGTTTTGCAAGGCATAAATTAAAATTGACCGATCCAACTAAAAAATTGGAGATGAAATTAAAAGTCTTAGATGTAATAAAACAAGAGCGTTGATAAACTCAATTGTATTCAACAAGAGAAATTTAAGAACCGAAAAGCAACTAAGAAGTAAAGAATGAAAGAATCATTTCGAACTTCTCAAAATGGACAAAGATGGATAAGATTAATAATTATATATGTATGAAAAAAGAAATCTAGATTATTTTACTTTTAACAGAGTAACGGTTGATTTGGTCACTTGACAGTTGACTCAAGTCACAAAATCGAACCCAAATGAACTCTGGTTAATTTTTTATACCATCTTTTAGAATTTGAAATTTTATGGAGTCGAAATGCATAGAATGGATCATCCATCATACATTCATCTCAACGAATCCTCTTGCCTTCGATTTGTAAAAAACAAGAAAACCAATTACTCCACCATGGTCCATAAAGGTTTTTTTTTTAAAATTTTAAAAAAGGCTTACTTCTCTCAACAATATACACGTGTATCCTCCACAGGTGCCGCCTGTATCAGTTGACAAAACAAAATTATGGATAAACATCCATGCAGAGAGTCCATCGTAACCATCTTACTGCTAAATTCGATCGCGGGTTTCTCCATTACCCGTTTGCTTTGCTTCAAAATGTTGGCAGTTTTCGAGCGTACCATCGGCAACCCTCCAAAAGAATTGAGTCTTCCTTTTGACGGAAGAAACAGCTGTTTGAACTGCTCCCCACGAGAAATGGCAGAAACTTTTCGTTCTTGGAGATCTGATGCCACTTTCTACAACCTTTCTAATGAAAATTTCTTGGCTTTGTCGCATGAAAATGAAAATCCAGTTCAACCCAGGTATGAAACCTTTTCGACAGCGGCAGCTACATTTGGCGCTGATTTTTACGTTATTTTTACAGATCAATTGTAGTGATAGATGAGATATCCTGCCTGTTTTCTGGGGCTTTGTTCAATACTCGTGATTTGAGACGTCATTACGGGCTTGCGAGACAAGCTACGGAAACCATGGTTATAGTTGAAGCCTACAAAGTATTGCGGGATCGTGCTCCTTATCCAGCCGATCAAGTTGTCAAACAACTCCATGGAAGTTTTGCTTTCATTTTGTTTGATTCCAAAGACTCCACTCTTTTTCTTGCCAGGGTTTGTGTCGTCTTCAAATATTTGTTTGAGATCAGCAACAAATTATCATAATTACTCAAATTATGATGGCCAACTTTTTTGCAGGATGGTGATGGACGCGTGCAATTTCATTGGGGAACTGCAACGGATGGATCCTTAGTATGCACTGACGATCCAAATGTCATCTCTGTTGCCTGTGGAAATTGCTACACTCCCTTCCCTCCAGGTAAAATTTGGTGCTTTCTACTGTTTCCATGAACTGAAGTAAAAATCTTGATCTACTATATTTGTAGCCCGGTCGGTCCCGTTTGTTTGGACTTTAAAAAATGTGCATGGAAATCCAAGTTTACGAAATTTTGCAGGCTGCTTCTTCATAAACAAGAGCGGGCTAATGAGTTTTGATCATCCACTTCATAAGGTGGTAGGTATCCCTCAAGTAGATAATCATGGACATATCAATGCTGTCATTTTTCAAGTAGACCTCTTTACCAGACTTCACAGCATCCCCCGCACCGGCAGCTCAACGAATTGGGCTGGTGCCGCTATCTTTGACGGCTAGTAATGACGCTTTCTTTTCTCAATTCACACTAATCAATCAAACCACACAACCCATAGAGTAATTGGGGTGTTTCGTTTTCTTGAAAAGATATGTACATTCGGTCTACTCGTATTTGACGAATAAAGCCACTGGGTCTGAACTCTGAAGTATTGTATTTAAACGATCACCTTCGATTCTGCATCGCGAAGATTTTTTTTTTTTCTGTTCTGTAGTTCGTGCCTCGGTGCCACGTTAGTTTTGATGGGAACTGGCAATTAGTGTATTTTGGAATATGAAATTTATATTTTAAAAGTAAAAATTGGAAAAAGTATTTTTATTTACAAAATGCAATTGGATATCTGCTTGTCACTGCTAGACCCGTCCCTAGTAACTCATTGCCAGTATAGTGTACTGAAGCTTACAAATGGTGAATATATCGTCATTCATAAAAAAAACTAATGATCAACAAAGTCGAAATCCAGGCCAAATTTATCATTTCAATGAAGTTGACCATTATATAAGACCGTTGATTATCATCTCTTCGACAAACAGGCACAAACAAAAGTCCCATAAATTTATACAAACGTGAATATATATATGGTCTTCAAGCTCAAAACAGGAGAAGACACAAGAGAATGCAGCAGAATGGAAAAATGGTAACCCTGTTCAAAGATTTATCAGCCTGTATCTAGTAAATTCTGCTCATTCTCATAAAGATTATGCGAAGGGAGGTGCTGTAGCCACTGGCCGATGGCCTAGGATTGATGGTGTCCGCTTCTTGTTCAGATTTGGAAAAAGAGTCCCCTGCCGTATAAAGGGATCATGGTTTTCTCAGAAATTTCGGCCTCGCAAACGGGGGCATTGGGGGAGCTCATTTGGGGCGGGGGATACGCTCTGGGAATTAAACCATTTGTATATGCTGGGCCAGCAGTAGAGGTAGCCACAGAGCGTTACTACCGGTTCACGAGCAAAATCCAAGCATATGCTGCCATCGAAACAAACAGAAATATTTTCAGGTCCCCATTCTTGCACAAAGTACTGCTGAAACGCCATCCGCGGAGTTTTCGTAGTTCTTTATAGCTCTGGATTCTTCAGACTCTGCAAAGAAACGAGCCGTCTTGGTGAAAAAACTAAAAAATTTCAACTTCGCACGAAATTTATTAGTGGAAAATTGTTTTACTAGAATAATGATGATTCTCAAAGGTGATAAAATTGAGAAGATATACAAAGGAAACCTATTATCTTTGCATCTCAAGCACAAATCTTTACATAACAACTAATTCCAAGGTAAATGAATGGAAATTTTCTTCCATAATCCCGAACAAGTATCCATACATTAATTTACACATTCAGCGTGATTTGTTTCCGATCTAAACCCAGTGAAAATTTCCTACACCGACCTAAATGATGGGCCAAGCTGATGCACAACTCTGCTCGGAGCTTAAGATCCATAATACCGCAGTAATCTCTTCCCCAACAATATTATGCAGCCAAAGAATTTGACAGTGATTATGTACACACACACACACACACACTCGTTAGTTCCAACTTCAAACTACTGATCTTTACTAAAATACTCTCCCAAAAAAATCACACAAGAAACAAAAAGTTGATAAAATCCCGAATTTTGTTTTGATAAATTAACGTAAAACAATCCAAGAACAAATCAACTTCTTATACAAACCAACCAAGATGGAAAAAAGAAGGGATAATTCCAATCACTGAAAGTAAAGAGAACAAAATATGGAGACCAATTTAAAAAATCAGAAATTATCGGTCACAAAGAGTTGGCAGCTGGGTTTATACCTGATATTTTTATTCAAGTATGCATGGATGTGATATTATTGTTCATCTATCTTTTTTGAAACAATTATAATATTTTAACTATATTTTGTTGGTAAATTTTAATCCATTTGAAGTATGACACCATATAATTATATAAACTTATCAATGATATTAGCTATTTAATTATATAATTATTGTGAGAAAATAAAAATTGATTATTGTTATATAGTTATATAATCATATTTTATTCAACTAAAGATATATGATAAAAATTGTCACACTTCACTTATCGGTCCATCATGTACTAGATGAAAACGAATATTGTGCTGGTGTCTTTTGACTAGATTTTCAATTAATATTTTGAATTTCATAATTTTTCCATGAGATCTATATTTTTCAGAACGAATAGTAATTTTTTTTTAAATAAATAAAATGTTATTTAATATTTTTTTCTATCAATGGGCTGAAACACGAAAGTTAAACCCAAAAATGAATTGGACTCGGACTAGCTCGTATTTACTTGTACCGGTACAGTTGGGACTTGGGAGTCGGCCCAGCCCAAAATATTTGCGAGGCATCTGGTATTATATAAGCAGATTCGCGGTTCACCGCCAAAATCACTACTAGTTCGATCATATTCAAATATTAGTAGCCGAAACAACTGCAGCAGCGATCGTGCGTGGAAGAATCAAAGCCTAAAAGATTCGCAATGTCAGCAGAAAAAGGGATCTCCAAACGAGTGTTGGAGTCGAATAATCTGAAACGAAAGCGAGTCATAGTCGACGATGATTTTGATGCCGCTATCTCCAGGTTGGCTTCTGTTTTCCGATTATTGTTATTATCGTGTTTTAACAAATTCCGTGAAACGATGTAATTTTTATATGGAAATCAAGTGATATCAAAGGAATTTTGAGTGCTCTTCAGCATATCAAGGAGAAGGCGCAAAAGGATGGTCAGAAGAAGAATGAGGAGACGATTTCGAGGCGAGACTCTGCATATCTCTTTAGATCTAACAATTTATTCATGTCTGTGCATTGATTCTATGATATGGTTAGAATACGTTGAAACGTATAACAAAGAAGTTGTTCTTTATTGTTCGTTGTTAGCTATTTTTAGATCTCAAATTTTGGCGTATTTGGATCTCTGTACGTGTAGAAGAATGTTCGAAAACTATCGTGATTCTAGATTTCTGTAGTTTTTTTTTTTTTGAGTTGGATTTCTGTAGTTAATAGGGGAATAATTTAGATAATTATCTATGCAAATAGAACGACAATCAGGTTGCTAACGTAGAAACGTTTACCAGGTCCTTACCATCATGTGTTGTTCAGAAATCTCACTGATAAAGGAGTGTTGGTATCTATTTCTATTTACCCTGAATGCATGTGCAAGTTATCTGAATCATAGCATGTTAGTTCGCAAGAATGTGTATGCATATCGAACAATTTTTGGGTAACATAGATGGACAGCATACATAAGCAGCTTACATGAATTTAAATAATTTATTCACTGTTGATAATGCGGGGAGAGTGTGCGTGCATCACAGAAAAAATAAGGTCAAATTTATGCTCATGGCTTTTGTTTTCTCATTTTTTTCTTGACATAAATAGCTTCAAATCAGAGTTGTGTTGATCTATCAGAGAAATAAAACCTGCTTAATCATGAGCGATCACGTTCTTATGCCTATCACACAATTGGTGAAATGCTAGGTCACCTTGGCCATAAGAATCTCCAAAATTTCAAGCCTGTTCATGACCTTATATGTGATTTTCTTGACAGTGTGTCTTCAGAGATCAAGTCAAGTTTGGATGAATTGAAATCAAAGCTTGAGAAAGAAAGGTGATAGCACTTTTGTGAACATATAGTTATCTTACTCTTGCCTGTCATTAGCTCTGGGTCACTTCTTCAACCATTTCTGACATTATCAGGCAAAACTTTGCAAAGACACTCTACAAGAACTCGAAAGAGGTGACACACTGGGAAATGAAAAGGACTTTTCTGAGTGCTTTAAGATCATTTCGCTTTCCATGCTTCAATTTGAATGCATGTATTTCTTGGATCCTTGCAGTGTGAGAATCTACTGAAGAACGAGACAGCTAAGTTTCAAGAAACTTTTGAGAAGTTCTGCAAGGAGAAAGCTATGCATCTGCAGGCCTTGAAAGGTACTTCCAATGCGTATTCATCTGTGAACATAAAAAGAGTAACTGATTTGTGTTATGCTTGGGTATTGACAGATGTGATCTCCAAGTATGAAGAAGAGAAGGAACGATTATTCATACGATATGAACAACTAAGTGAGAGATCTTTTATAATATTCTATTTAGTATTTCCTACTGCACAACTACATGCATAAGGAGAAATTAAAATAAGATAACATTTTCTTGAATGCTCTCAGGAAAGAAGGAGAAGAATATGTTAAATGAACATGAGAAATCAAGCGCTGCAAGAATAGGCCAACTGGAGGAGTCATTGAAGAAGAAGAAGCAGGTGACATATTCCTTTTGCTTTGTCATCTATATCCATATATGAAAATAAAAGAACAACAATAACTTCTTTGACACGTTTCATGTGCATAATGATGTAACAGTGCTGTCATTGTTATGGTAACATGTTACGATCAATAGTACAAGAATGATTTGTAAGTCGCTGTAGGATGAAGTTTAATTGAACATCTGTGTTATTTTGCAGGATGATAAAACATTCAGCATGCTAAGGAAGACTCTGGGCTCTTTTCTGGGTAATACTTCAGACGAGGACTTCCCTCCTGATGACTGAAAGTTGCTCTTCCGATCATTGGTCTGTCCTGTCCTTTTGAAATATGACACTTCCACTGATGCTTTAATAACAACACATCTTGTGAATTTCCGTAAGTTCTTTAAACTAGTTATTTTGGCACAAGATTAAATTTCATTTTGATCGACAATTTTTAAAGTCAAACCAGAAAAGTTATTTCTCTCTTGACGTTCAATTACACAAAAGGGTGATGCATCTAAAAATTCTAAACTACACCATGAGCAATTTGCCTTGCTAGTTGCAACTTGCAACATAGTCAATCTGTGAGTTTAATTGTGATATAAATGTATGTAAGTCAGTTTGGGTAATTTAAAATTTAAATCACTTTTCCTGGTCTTCGAACAAAGTCAAAGGAGGCAAAAGAAAAAAAAAAGAGTTAGGCCCCCCATCCTAAGTTCTTAACCGGTGAGTAGTTGAACTTACAAGACAACATTCAACGGTTCTCAGCCCACCTTTTTTTGTGAATATAAAAGAGTTGCAATAATGTCATTATATTACGTGAGCACTAACTCTGCGAAAACGCCCCCCGAACCAAACCTTCATTAATTGTAATGTATTCAAGATTCTACAACTTGCATCATATATATATCAATTGGTTTTCAGAAAGATCAACGTTCTGTAAAAGCTAAATTCAACTAGATTTGAAATGAGCAGTGATACATCTTAATTTTTTTTTTAATGATGATTGGCAATTTTTTTTTAAATATATAAAATGAATTCAATCAGTTTCTTACAATCCTAAAACTATAATTTAAAAATTGACACCTCTCACTATCGGGTCTTCGCGCCACGGTTGATTAGCTAATTTCTGCTTACCCATTAAATTATTTCAAATAAAAAAATGGCAAAACGTGCATGTCACCTATTGGATACGTAAGCTTAAATATGAATTCAAGGCATGCCTTTCTCAGGATCAAGCATTTTTACCCTTGTAAGTGCAAGTCAAATTCCAAAAATTATAAGAATAAAGGCATCATCACGTTTCTATTTTATTATATTATATAATAACATTATTTTATGCCCTTTTTATTAGGTTACCTAGAATATAAGGACCCCTCCAGGATTTTCAAAAAGACAAACTTCACCTCCCAACTTATTAGCCTTTCCTAACTCACAATTTTCCATCTTAATTCTAACCCTCTTTGCCAAAATATTTCAACTTTAAATATCTTTACACTCTTCTAGTTTTAGTTCACGAACTTTTCATTTCGTTAAAAATTTAAGCTGCATATTCATATAATCGATGGGTTTAGATTATAAAGGCAGAATCCCCATGTTTGTGCTGAGGCTTGTGGCCTTGGCTTCCACACTTACTGCAACATTGATCATGGTCACAAGCCATGACTCGGCTGAATTTTTTAGCATCAAATTCGAAGCCGATTACAAGAAATCACCGGCTTTCAAGTAAGTAAATTTCACTTGCACAGTTTTATAGAATATTATCGAATAATCTCTTTGTTTGAAGTGGGAATGGAGAATCGAGTTTTCTATGAGATCATTAAAAAATGGACGTTTTATAGTGACATTTGATATTTTAACTACCTCTTTGTTTGAATTGGGAACAGAGAATCGTGTTTAAATTTTCTATCAGATTATTCAACAATGGATGTTTGATCACAACATTTGATATTTGTGCAGCTACTTTGTAATAATGAATGCAATAGCATGTGGCTACACCTTTATACTATCCTTTCTCCCTGCTAAGACTTCTTACGGCCACTTTGTCTTGGTTCTCGATTTGGTAAGCTTAGTTTATTAATATTTTCTTATTTTTTTGTGTTATAATAAAAGAGAAAAGGGTCTTATTTTTGTTCCATAATTAAATGTTTCTGCTATTTTATTTTTGCACATATACATGTATGATACTTAAAATTTTCTTTTTTCCGTTCTGTGAGCATTGTTTCACCAGCATCTCTGTTAGTTTGGCAATGTAAAAATATTTTTGTTGTGGGAGAACTCAGGCAGACCTTGCTATCTAAACTTGCAGATCATGGTTCGAAAATTAGTTGACCTACGGTATGGATTGGATGTGATAAAACCCACGTAAATTAAAAATAATTATCTATTTTGCGATTGTAAAAATATATGGCTTTGAAAAGTTTTATTTGTCCCCATTTTGGTTTATAGGTTATGACACTATTGCTGGTTTCTAGCATATCGGCATGTTTGGCTATAGGCCAAGTGGGGAAGAATGGAAATAGCAATGCTGGTTGGCTACCAATTTGCGGCCAAGTTCCTAAATTTTGTGACCATGTTACGGCTGCTCTTATTGCTGGCTTTGTGGCCTCAACTATTTATCTTATCATAGTTATTTACTCTCTTCATAATCTCATTAATTTACTCACTCTCAAGTCATAGATTCATTCGTTCGGAAGCTTCTTCATTTTAATTTAATCACGCAGATTTCTTTTTGTCCTTAATTATTTGTGAATTATAACATGTATGTTGTGAGTTTATACGTTCAACCATATGTTATGTACAATTGTAAGGTGGGAATATAACTATCTATCCTCTATATAAATAATACTATATTGAGTTGGAGATCATAAGAAGCATCTATATATAATATTGGTGATGAGAAAAAATTGTAATTTTTCCAATTAGGAAGTAAAATTTATTGTAATATTGTCCTTGTGATGAGTCCACTTAAAAATTTGTATGTATACACAATCTCGCTGATATATAAGAATTTGCAACGGTTGTAAATCATATGTTTTTTTTTTATTATTTTTAGTGGTGTTGGTCAATAGTATATTAATTTGAAATTTTTTGAATTTAATAATTTTTTTTATCAAAAAATTGACGTGACAACATATATCGTTAGCATTATGGTGAAATACGATTAAAATCGAAAAAAAAGTATATGCATAGAGTAAGACTGAATTTATGATACGATGATAAAACAAACGTGTAAACGTAATTTTCTGTTGCAATTTATATGTACTTGCCTGTACGCGTGCCTTTGAAATATTTACCAACGAAAATTGATATAAACAGACCGCTAAAAATCAAATGAAAACTCATCCGTGTATAATCTGCGAAGTTAGGTCTGATATATCGATCCAATGCACAGAAATTTATCCCAAGCCATCATTTTCCACGCACACATCGACAATACTGCATGCCTTAGTTTCTTACAAATCAACATACAAACACAGAGCACACTTAAACTAATCTACACACATTATCATAAATTATTCAAAGCTTCAAAATATTGTACCCCTAATGTTACATATACTTATAAAATTTCTTTCTAGATGTACGGACAAGAAGTGTAACACCACGTTGGAACAAAAGATCAGAACAGAGCCACACAGAAACTGATATTTTTTAGGCACATACATTGCCAGAGAATGCTTCCACAAGCCTAGGATAGATCTTGCTCAGCATAATCTTGAATCCAGTTGAGCTTCCTTCCCAATTTTCTTGTTCAGTTTCCCTGATCCTGAATGGATAACCTACTGGAGCTCCTTCCATATATGCCTTACAAGCCAATAAAATACTGTTGCCATGTCGACTGAAGTGTTCTTCGACAAATCCCTCAAAATGCTGTTAGAAAATTCAACAGATTGAGTTCAAGATTCAAGATTCATACACAAGGCTCTACATGATAGATTAATAATATACCTTAGGTGGCTTGCGTAGTATGTATAACATGGATGTGCAGCTGACAAGAAAAGCATTTTCATTATAGTTAAGGGAGTTTTTTTCGCCCTCGGCTTTCCCTATCTGAGAATCATACCCCGTCTCATTGAAATAAGGCTTTTCGTTGAGCACCAGGGCCTGGAGAGAGAGGAGGACTTGAAGTATTGTGGAGGATCCTGGATTCCAAATTTCGGTATCCGAACCTTTCCATGTATTGAGAAGACTCAGACAAACTTTTCCTGATTCGTATAAGTTGGGATTGATCCGAAGTCCACCAGAGTTATAGCGCACCATCTGCATAAATATGGACTTTATTAGTAGTACAACTTCACTCAGATGTGCAGAATTTAAAAGAACAACTTACGGGTGGTTCGTTGGGATATTGTGGAGGTAGGTGGACATCAAAAAAGAATAATCCATCATGATATGGTGTCCCAGCAGTCCCAACAACTGCTGCTCTAAGCAAGTCTATTCTATCCTCATACACGCGTACATAAACCGTTTCTGTCAAGAACATAGAAAAGCCATATTTCAAAGTTTCTCGTATCTTGGATGATAGGACGACTGATTTTCCAAAAAATGTAACATTAAAAATATATATTCAGATATGTAAATCCAACAATAATGTGGGACTTCTCACCTGGAAGATTTTTTTCTAGAATGTTCCATTCTTGGTGAACCTTCTTCAGCCAACCTCTTTTCATCTGTACGTCAGAACAAATAAAACTGAACCAGGAGTTGCACAAGAGAGCTGGTTTAATCAACTTAGATTTCTTTCTTTTACCTGGGAACACTGAAGGCCCGTCCCAGATGCATTGACAAACTGGTGTTCCAAGCAACCACTTACAATATCAAACTGCTTAAAAAGTATTGGATGCTTGCTGCAAGATGGTAATGTAGTATCATCACTTGATTCTTTACTTTCTTCTGAAGTGATTGTTTGATGTGTCTTCGAGTCATCTACCATCAGAAGTCGTCCACCGACATCCATATTGCAAAGTTCCAAGGCATCCTCGCCCTTGGGTTTCCCATGATTTATCGCATCCATAGATGTGCCTCTATATGCGCCAACTAATGCTGTACTTAGAGACTGAAATAGGCTTGAAGTAATACTAGTGCAAACACTAAGAGCAGCTTCAGAAAAGGAAATTGAGCCAGAGTCCTTTGCATTGTCGTGATCAAAACCTAGCACATCCTGGCAGGTATGTTTAGTTTAGCACTTATAAATATCTAACAGAGCTACAGCACAAAGAACAGATCCAGTAAAAGTAATTTTTTTAAAAAAAATTATGCATAATTTTTCTAAAACGACATATTTTTCCATCATGCCGGCATGCCCCTCTCCTAAACTGCTCAATCCGTGCCTGTCAGAGATTATGAGGATCACAGGTCATCTTTGCCCAAGTGCCGGTGATCGATTCTTTTAGAGTTTTCGTAAGGAGTAGCAGGTTATTTAGCTTAACTGCAGCAGGTTTTGCGTTCTTGAAAGTGTAAGATAGTACAAATTCATGGAACATACATAAAGGGTGAGAGTATGTTGGTGCTAACTTTATTTTTTGGCCTAACAATTGGTCGTCTTTCACTTGAATAACCTCATTAGGTTGCAGAACATTTTCACCGCTGTGCATAAGAGCAGAAGTCATCCCTTCGCACTTATCAACCTGATAGATATCATATGGGGCAACCTGTTATGATGTTGAATATTGAATTAGTACTTTAAGAAAAGTACAAATATGAATTTTTGAATTTAATACCGAAGCTGCAGAATTTTAGCAACTAAGGGTCGAGAATGCATACCTTACTTATGGTACCTGTAGCCCATTTTACTTCAATCTCTCCATTTCTTAAAGCAATTATAATCCCGATGCGAGATAAGAAATTATTTCTGAGATATTCAGTCTGATCGCTGCCATTTTCAAGGTCAGAGTTTGCCAACGAACTGCAATCTGTGAAAACATCAACAAACCTGCCCTTCCTAAAAACTGCCTCACCTGGACTGTACGCATAACCTGGATGCTCGATCAATTCATAAGCACTCACAATCTCTTCCACCTGCATTTTGTCATCAAAATTTTCATTCACAGAGGACATGCACCATTTCACCTTTACCATTCGTTCTTTACAATCCACACATCTGACAATACCAAATTTTTTGTTTTCAGGAGGCTGCAAATCAACTGTTCTCTTTTCCAGCACAAATGAATCGGGCAAAAAATCATGGAGATCTAGAATATTGACTGGGCGTAGTGTACATGAATCACGTCCTAGTGATTGGCTGCCATCCTGCCACTGGACATCAACCATAGTCTTTGTCTTCACAATAACAGCAGTCTTAGTCTCGCTTGGTGTTTCAGATTTCTGACTTCCTTCAACCAGCTGAGACGTGTATAAGCTTGGCAAACTCTGCTCATTTGGAAGAACACACCAATCACCAAGTTTCCAATTTCCATAGGGGAAACATGGGAAAAACGATAAATCTTTTGAATTTTGTAAACGATGCGGAGCAGGACATTTCTCACCGTTGATGCCAACACAATCAAGCCAATCAACGTACACGAGTCCAGCATCAACTTTGCAGATGGTTCCTAGATCTCGTTTACCCCTTCTATCACCGCACAACCAATTAGTTGACTTAGATAGAGAAGACTCCACCTGAACTCTTTGTCCGGGATAGAAAGGATACTGGGGATCTTCAACTAAATCTGGAGATAAGGAAATAATCATCTCTGGGCCGTTGGCGAAGAATTGGCTCTTTCTACCATCGTCAAATAAGACAATCACATTGTCGACTATCTTTTCGACTTTGCCGAGCCACATTCCGTGAACCACAAAGTCGTTAACTGAAATGGGGCGTATTTTCTGGAGTTTTTCAGAACTGATACTATGAATTTTGCTTCCACAAATGCTCTCCAAGTCCACGATCATGTCCATATCGATGACCTTTCCTATTTGTCCTGACGGGTCAGATGCCATGCAAACTATGTCCCCGTGCAGGTATCGGGGCTCAAACAACAGATAATCGTCAATCTTTTCTATGGTTTCCTCAAGACTAGAAAATATAGAACGGGCCTGCCCTCCATATAAGGATTCAAGGTCGTCCTGATAATCAGAACTGCTAGTTTCGCTGTAGCTATCAAAATCATTGAGTAGAGAATCCATGGTACTGTTTCTTGATAGACAGATGCTGCCAGCCACAAAGATAATATCGACTATAGACAGATTCTTGCAGGTTACCTCGACGGTTTATCTCTGCTTGTAATCCATCTACTTATAATTTCTCCAGAGATGGAGATGAAATGCCAAAGGAGATTTGCCCCCGAAGGGAATCAAAGAAAGTCTTTTCAAAACTCTGGTTCCCAACGGAGATTGTACAAAAAAGTATCACAAAGTTCCACCAACAGATACAGCCAAATAAACAAAAGAAATCCAAATTCAGCAATCAAAACAATTGGAGTTCAATCTCATGAGTACTGGAAATTTCTTATTGCCCTCCTCAACTATTGCTGCAAACTGGCACGGCCTAGCTGTAGGAACTTCAAATTAAGCAAAGGAGTTTACGCATTGTAAGAGAATATATACAGTTGAATGGCAACTATTGCTGCAAACTGGCATGGCCTAGCTGGAGGAACTTCAAATTAACCAAAGGAGTTTCCGCTGAACTATTGTAAGAGAATATATACAGTTGAATGGCTTGAAGAAAGTTCTTCTTTCTGAAGCCGAGAAAGAAATGCCGAAGGAGATTTGAGTGTACCCAATTCTCAGTAAGCTCCAGTCTACGCCAAAGAAGTGAGATTTGCCTCTCAAACAAGAAAATGAAAAGTTCATGTTACATCAATTAAGAAATGGACAATAGCAGAAATCTGATTTTATTGTCTGCAGTAAGACACTGGATATCTTGGCTTGTTGAGTAAACATTCTTGTCAACCAGTATGTTTCGCATGGCGAGATAAGCATAACATGAAACCTGCATGTGCACCACATAATAAAGTAGATAATGTAAGCAAAGAACCACTCAATGCACTTTCAATCTACGCAATTTCCGCTTTGTTCTCCATAAACAAGCATTTAAGTACTAAAGCTATTAGAAGATAAATCCATGAAACAACAGGTAAAACAAAATTGGCATAACTAAAATCTCTACAAATGGAAGTGATAAGCATCACAGCGATGAATTCACTGGAAAGATGATGAGGGACTACTTTGAAATTCTCTATATTATTCTGATCGAGTATAGAAACGAAAGATCCATCATTTCAAACGAATTGAAACCAATACAATTGACATAAATAAAAGTTTCACTACCATCTATCAACAGGGTATTATAATTCAAATAAAATCCTTGACAACTTTCATTATCTTGTCTGTATATTGAATAATACTAAAAAATAACACATGCATCCGCATTTTAATAATGAATAGAAGAACATCAGGATCTTCACGTTCAATCCTAGACGAAAATCCTCATGGAAAACATGAAAAGAAATGACATTCCAAAGAAAATAACAACCAAAGATTTAAATACTAATAATAAGAAATGAAAATAAAAGTAAAACTCAATTTGATCAAAAAAGCTTACCCGTTTACCATTTTACTGAAGGAAACAATTGAACCCGAAAGAAGAACGCTACCAAATGTAGTCAGACAATACTAAATCAGAAACCTCCTCCTCCAAAAGCTGTCAGAATCCAAGAAAATGGAACACTGGCCACCGCCCATATAATTTTCTCCCACTTTGTTTAGTTGTTTAGCATTATCTTGCCAATTTACCCGCAATTTCTTGGCCAGAGTCCACAGTAAAAAAAAGAAGAAGAAAAAAGAAAAACAAAGACAAAAGCAGATGATGAATAAATGTTTTCAACGTCAAAAAAAGGAAAAAAGAACTCGAGGGAATTTAGAGATGCCAACAAGACACCCTCCAAATTCCCTCTATCAATCCATTTGTGCAGTTCTCAAACATGGAAAAAGATGATTTTTTCACTCTATCCTTGAAGAAAAAACAGTTGTTCTCCGCTTATTTATTTCTTCCGTGTGTTGTGATCATCTCAGTGTGTTGTGTAACGGTCGTTCGGGGACCGGTAATTAATCCAATGGGATCTTGTCGGATACAAGGAATATACCACATAATATCACGCTACAAAATTTACAAATCTATGCGTTTTAGTATTTTATTATAATTTTAATTATATCAAATCAATAAATAGATTAAAAAATATATCAACTTTCAAATTTAAAAATAAATGTATAAATTTTAGAAATTTTTTAATATCAAAAGTAATCAATAAATAACATTTAGCTCCCTTTATGATTTTTTTTTCCAGAACAAAAATTATATTAACGAATATATAAAACCAAAAATTTTAGAGTCTACTTCACGAAAGAAAAAAAAGTTAGCTAAAAAGTAAAAATAAATTTAAAATAAACTTTTATTTAAAAAGTAGGCACTTAGTGCGGTCAACTCTAAGTTCTTTCTCAACATTTTTACCCTAATTTTTTATATTTCACACTTATTTCTAGTTCTGACTTCCCTCCCATCTTAGTAAACACAGCATTTTTTTGCAATAAATTTAATCTAAGCAGATGCTTGCGACTAAATAAATAAAAATGCCGTGCTTACTAAAAAAAATTATATAAATTGTTCAATTAGGTGGTATTAGCCAATGTTTTCCTAATGGTAAGGGTATATATTTTAAAATAGCGGTTTAGTCTGTCGATTCGATTGGAATAATGTTATATTATATAAAATAATAATATAATATAGTAAATTATATATTTTAAATGTGTATATAAATAACGAAATTATATATATAAGAAATAAGTAAATTATAAAAAGAATGTGAACCGGTTTTTAACCGTGCATAATCTGTCCGACCAATTTTTTACTGGTTTTAACCGGCAAAATGGTTTATGTGTGTCGTCAGTCTCGAGCCGTGACCGGTTTTCAGTCGAATCGATCTCATCGTGCCGGTCTTGTCTAGTTCTGAAACCAATTCTATTAGGGATGATTCGTCATCCCTCACTTAACGAAAAGAGTAACAATTTGCTGACATAATTTTTTTCTAACCAACTATGCAATCTAAAATTTTCAATGTTTGATGTACCACTTACAGAAAGTTATGTTAAAATCATTATTCGTATCAAATTGTTTTTCTCTTGTTGGGAAGCCACTGACCACTATAATGGAAAAGAAGAAGTTTCAAACGTGTTGGGCATGAGTCGATGGACTGTGTGAAGTTTGAGCTCAAAGTTCCAGTTTAAATCTCACAAAAAAAAAAAAAAAATCTTCGTTTGAGTCTGTCTTCAGTCTTCTGGTAGATTACAAGGTGTGTGTGATATTTGTAAACTACTGCACATATCCGACGTATACCTAGTGGAAAAAAATGAAAAAGAAGATTTGAACGTGATTGTTTACATAGAATAAATCACAGTATGAAGCACTATTCTAGTTGGAAATACCACATTAGCAAGTGCATGTAGTTTACTAACTGAAAATGACATACATAGGTCTTGATGTTACATTTTGATGCAATAAAAACACTATTTTCCGCTTTCTGGCCCTTTTAGATTGTCATCTTATTTAGTGGATTACAAAGGAGATTCAACACTTGCCTTTTAGGATTTCAATCGGCTGTTTCGACAAAGTGAATTATCACAGCATAAACTTGGGATCTGCTTGCTTTTCAACTGAGCACTTTCTTTATCCATTTCTGAACCGTCCAAATATTTGGGATATATATATTGTCACACTTGGAACAATAACTACTCCTACCTACTATGCAAAGACGGTGGCAAACCTAAGAATTCAGCTGTTTTTAATGTATAGAATTGAAAATATGTCACACTAAAAAGGCAGCACTTGAGTCCACCTTGTTGGAAGTTGGAAAACTGCATGAGAGAATATTTAGGCATGCTTTTTAAAGTAAATGAGACTATAATTTTGGTGCGGTCTCTAGTTTTTTTAACACCGGTCTCTAGTTTTTTTCAACACTGGTCTCTAGTTTTTTTAAAGTAATGGAAACAGTAAAGATTCCAATCATGAAGAGCACGAAAACCATGCCACCCCAGTATTAAAATGGTTTTCTTGTTTGATTCTTCTATACTGTGATATATGATGGATGTATCAGATATTTTTGGTTAACAATCTGTATTCTAAAATGATAAAATTTATATGAAACAAACAAAGCATATCGCATATCTTTGGAGATGATTCCCTTTGATGCAGTGACATGCTCATCTTTTTCGACCCTTTCTTTTTATGTTGGCTGATGGCAAAGATGGTGGACCATTAGGGGAGGCCTATTTTTTAAAAAAATAGAATAAATGAACATGACGTATTGATGCTTGTAACACATCAATAGCCAAAATCAAATTTAAATGTTTTTGACTCGATTCATTCGTTTTATTCCAGGGAAAATATCAACAATGCACAGGCCAATACACAACCCAAAAAGGTCCAATTTTTTTAAGGCTGCTTTATGTAATGGAGAATAAAAGTTAAGAGTGGAGAAACTATTAATATGACACGGAATTCCATAATAGCATCACGGAGTTTCAAAAAAGGCTCCTCAAAATGCTTCAGAAAAGTTATTTGCACGTATTCTGGGCTCTGTAGAAGCGAGATGGTGCTCCGTTAATGTACAAAACGAGTAAAATTACACACGGGACTCCAAAATTGGAGAGAATGAGACAATGGCAAACATCACATTGATTTGAAAATTTGTTCATAGTGTCACAACTCTCGACCTTAATAATTAATATTTAAGTGGAGAGAGAGAGAGACCAAATTTCTCATTAGAAAAACCAACACAGATGCCTGAACACCGTCCATTGCTTTTCAGTGCAGATGTAGATTTGGATGTTTAGATGAGGAACACTTGTTTCCACTTGCCAGATATCGCATCCATAGCTGCTTGCAAGAAGTTCGTCTGGAGAGTAAAAAATTACGTGTTTATCGATGAAGGTAAAAACTTAATAATGAATTGCCTGTGATAAATAACCGAACAATAAACAGCCATGAGAATTCCCAAGTACGGCCTAGAAAATAAAGTGATTTGAAAAAGAATGCAAGTCGGGCATTCTCTAGTCATCAGAGTTGCTAGGCGCAATAAGGGCGCATAAGTTCTGGCACTTAAGCTAACATACTTAATCAGAGGAACGCTCAAGACCTGCCTCGAGCCTTAAGGCACACCAAGGACCAGCTTTAGGACAAAGGCAATGCGCCCAGAAGAAGAGTGTGCTTTGGCTCGCCCCTAGTGAAAGAACCGTGGCTTAAGCCTATACACACGGCTTATGGATTTGTAATAAATATGAGACATCATACTTAATTGGAAGTTTTTTGGTCTTCAAGACTAAAAAAATTACCAATTTTTAAATACGAAACCTCTAGGAATAAGAAGAAAATGATGAGAAAGTAAAAGGTGTTCTACCGAGTAATAGGTATAAACCCTGCCATGTAAACTTCGAGTTTCTAAATAGCTTCAATCGCCAACTTCCGCAGCTTCTCTTTCTTTTCTGTCTTTAAGGGTATTACTTTTTCTGGCTTCTCGATTCCTTGTATATCTGTTATCCTTAACTTGGTCAGCTCCTGAAATTTTCCAAGGAAAAAATGTCGGAGATTTTTATTAACAGAAATCAACTACAAGTTCCAAGCACTGAATTTAAGAAAAATCACGACAAAAGTAGTGAGGAAACATAAACCCATCAAGATTCAGCTTAAGAATCTATCTAATATAAATCTCAATCCCAATTACCTGTCGATGACCTTTGGTTCTCCTATAATTTTTCCTTCTCTTTTTCTTGAATATAATCACTTTTGCATCTAATGCCTGCATGATAAAAGAAAAATTAGAAATTAAACTTCTAGAGTAAAAATCCAAGATGAAGTAAAAATGATGAGTAGTTAGATATCGGAAGCAGCAGCTAACGAGTAAATATAATCTAGATTTTCTTACATGCTCCTCGACAACAGCATGAACCGCTGCATCAGGCAAAACCGGCCGTCCAATAATCGTCTGACACTTTGAGCCTAACATAAGAACCTTATTGAGAATCAACTGCAAGAACATGGTAATAAAAGAACAAAAATTAATTCAACTCGAACTACAACTACTTCAAGCAATTAATTAGTGCTGATCACTTAATATCTAGATGAATGAAGTCAAACCGAGGTCCTGAATTGGATATATTTTCCGGTAGAAAAATATAGATCATCATTAACATCAGCACAAAAGGCAAGCAAAAGCATTACGGATCTCCAAATGACACAACTCGAAAAATGAGTAGAAAATTTGATACTTTGATCAACACAAAATACAAGTAATTTTGAAATCTCATCATTTTAGTTTAAAATCATTTGAAACAATTGTTAACCATATAGATGTGTCGAAACTTGTTATATTGAGGGAAAAGATTACAACACTTTTTTTTCTAATTATATCATTAGCATAGTGGTAAAATATAGAAATCAAGAACGAAAGCAATATTTACAAGATATCATTTCAATCTGATGCAAGTCCAGAATTTGTTCACAAAATTTAAATCCTAGATAATAAACAGAGTTTTTTTCTGTGAATAGCCAGCCTGCAAGGATACGAGCATCATATTTTAGTTTTGCATAATGCAGTTTAACCAAGAAGCGGCAAACACGTTGATGCATGAAAAAGATTTCACCTATTCACCTAATAACGAGGTTGCTGTGAGGTATAATGCAGTTAACTTATCAGACAAAGTTGTAACTTAATGCTGACAGAGGCTTCAGAGACCAGGGAACATAGGCTCAGACCAAATCATGTTAGGCAAGTTGACCTAATAACAGCCATGCCGTCCGCTCTCATATACCTTACAATTCAGTATTTGAAAAACTCGACCTTGCAAGTAATGGGACAATCATAACCTTATCCTTTGACATTATAGCAGGTAGATCAACAACAATTCTGGCATATTTGTTGACAATACTCTGTACAGCACCACAAGCTTTCAAAATACAACACAAACCTTGTCATTGACATCACAGAACTTCAACCTCTCTGTGAAAATGCTATCCCCGTTGCTCACTTTAAACTGATGCGAGCCAATCTAAAATATTAGATATCAAATGGGATTAATGGGAATAAAGATCTTGAAAAAAAGGGCTTGATTGGGCAAAAAAAAAAAAATGATCAAGCTACTGTACACAAATATCCATAACAGAAACGCTTAATTCAACACAGTAGTCAATAAACACAACATTTTCATGAAAAGGTACAGAGCTTCCTCAAGTTCCCAACTTTCAAAAGAAAAGCAAGAGAAAAATACGAATGAACCTGAACAATGGCGAATATGGGTTCGTAAGGTTTGAAAACCAGGTCAGATTCCTGGAGCGGGCCCATGACTTTGTACCCAATTTCATCAGCTTCTCGTTCTTTATCCTCAGGCGATAAAAAAGCTTCCTCATCTCCAATTTCAGTTTCCTCTGCTTCATCGTCACTCTCATCAGTGTCCTCGTCATCATCCGTGGGCGTGGATGAGAAATGCCGGGAAAACAGATAGCAGTGTGGATAGGCAGACAAATGTTCGCAAATGCGATTGATAGGCTTGGGGTTCTGGGTTTGGTGGAGGAAGTAGATTGAGGCAGGGGAACGGGTATGGGAAAGTGGGTTCAGGGTTTTAAATGACTGGAAATAACGGGTCCAGAATCGAAGGCAACGTCGATTTGCCATTGTTGTCACTTCCCCCGGTGTTCTTTCGCAGGGTTTTGTGAATCTAGGTTTTAGTTTCCGCTTGAAATCGCACTTTCTATTAGCGCTTCTTCATACTTCTCCCCAAGAAAACCAGCATGGACCATGTCTGATGCATTCCGACAAAAACCCATTAATATTTCAATTGAGCTGTTTTAAAAAAAAGAAAGATTACTTGATTTGAGTTTATATAATTTTGAAAGTTGACGTAAATATTTAGATTGCCTCCAACTGTTAATGTTGACCAGCCAATTCTTGTTTTCGTAATTCGTGATTTTCAACTTTTAGTCTTTGAAATTTTGTTTTAGCTCTAGTCTAGAATCTCCAAGCTTCTAATATTCAGTTTGTTTAATTTATATATACATCAGATCAGAATAAAAAAAATATGGATGCATGTAACAAAAAATTAAAAATGGCAACAAATGGAAATACAACTCTCAAAATTCCGAGTCAAAAATTTCTCTCCATGCTGGTATCCTTGATCGCACTTGTGCTCTTCCGGTAGCGCTTAGACTTCCTATCTTTCCCACGCCCACTGGAAGCTTTCTTCACTGGAAAGCTTGCTAAAATCTCTGGGGAGGAGGTGTCCTTAGCTTCATGTTTTCAATGGTTATGGAAGGTAGCGGCGGAGGATGACCGTGAGCAGGAGCATTGGGAGGCGGCGGGGGAGCCCAGTGCTCGAGCAAGTCTCTATGATATCCCTGCAACAATAAACCAGCCAAAAGGTTGCTGAGATCCATCTTTAGGCATCGGTATACACTTAATAACCCGCTTGATCTTGATCCAATGAAGCTAAGCTTATTTTCTCTTCATGAAACTCTACTGAAGCAAACAATGCAATAAACCTAGAAGCTTTTTGGAATTTATTTGTGGGATGCATAACACCTTTTACCTGAATGACAAAGTTGCGTCTCTCGCAGTCCAGGAACATATCGATCCTATAATTAGTCTTCAACCAGATCTTAACCCTTACAGTGGCAAAGCTAATCTGATCTCTGGGTGTAAATCTGTCCACCTCATTAAACCAGAGGCAAGTGAAGAGGTTGGAGATTGGAACGTGCTCCCGAACTATAACACATCCTTCAGGGACATCTGACAGCAGCCAAACGATTCATGTTCATGAAACATGTAATGACCGGACAACCACTGCTTAAAAAATAATGCAACTATAGGGAATTAAATTGGTTAATCGGATAGTCCTACCACTAGTTATTGGGAATTTATCGGCGGAGAATGGGGTTAAGCCCTCCTTTTTATAAAACTCGATTTGGAAATCAATGGAAGCATTTTCATACTTCCCGGCAGCCTTGTTAGCTTCTGCTTCTACGAAAACATCAAAACGTCTATAATGCCTCGATATGGCAAAGCTAGCATTTTTCCTCCACAAAAACCTGGAATATTAGTAAAATAAATTTCAGTTCCAAATAAATAAACTACAGAAAAGGGATAGTGTTTCCACACACACCTAAGCAGGCGAGTATTGGTTACGTATACTAGTACTTTTCGGCTGCGTTTGGTTGGAAGGATATGATAAACTAATGATTAGTACGTAAATGATAAAGAATATTATTTTGGTAGGATTGTAATATATGGTGTAAAATAATATTATGTTTGGTAAGATTTTTAAGTGTAGGATAATTTTGAATTTTTGGATGAAAAGACGAAATTGCCCTTCCCTTCGCGATGGCCGCGGCCGGTCGGAAATGGTGGCAGTTTCCGGAAAATTAGCGACGGATTTTAAAAAACCGTCGCTATTAGCGACGGTTTTTGAAAAACCGTCGTCGATCTGGTTTTGAATTATTTTAGTTACTAAAAAATTTGACATTTAGCGACCGTTTGAAAAAAACCGTCGCTATTTGCGACGGGTTTTTACAAACCGTCGCTAAACAGCTGTCGGCCGGCGGTCCATCGCCTGTCGGCCGGTGCTCGGCCGCGGTTGGCGGTCCGTCGGCGGTCGACCGGTGGTCGGCCGGCGGCGGTTGTGGAGGCGGCAGTCGGTGGCGGGAAGTGGTGGTAAGTTTGATTTTAAGCGGGAAGTGGTGGTGAGTTTGAATTTAGGAGAAGGGTAAAATTGGAAAAATAGGAGGTATTAAGAGTGAGATAAATAATCCTATTGGGTGAGGAGATATTATTTTAACCTACCTAATATAACCTAATCATTCATAGGAGGAATTGACTTGGTTAAATAATCACCCCAACCAAACGCCGGATAGAGTAGGATAAAATTATCTATCCTACCCAATCACCCCAACCAAACGTTACCTTCAAGAATTGATACGGATCAACGACTAGTTCCAGTTTTGCATCAACCCATAGTGAATACCGGGCATTTGGGAAAAGTCGATGGAGAAGCAATTTTGGGATCTGCGGTAGCAAAGTAAGTCTCGGTTAAAAATAAGAGAAATCAACATGCAAAAACTACCTTTCCATTACGTCTTGGATCAGAATATGGTAAATTGTGCACCACTAGAATTCTCCACAGCCCAATTTTCTTGTCACTCCGAAGTTCACTAGAATTTTTTAGAAAAGCCTCTGTTTCTTCATCCACAAAAATATGAAAACAGGAATTTCGCCGGGTATATTCACTAATATTTTTTGGTTGTCGAATTATATCGAAGGCCCCTGATCAAGAAATAATTCCTCCATCAATTAACCAAATACTCTCACTTAAAAGGAAACAATACATAGGTAAGTGGGTACCAAATATTGCTGATGCAACAACCACCCCCTGGCAAGTTTCCATCTCAAGAAGGACCGAATCAGCAACGTCAAAACCTGTCTGATGGCCAGGCTTCACTCCTCTGACAAACCTAAGACACATGCACCAAGCATCAGAGTTCGGGTATGTTGAATGATGCAAAGAAAATAAATACACAAATGTTTTCGAGAAAACTGTTTCAGCCGATAACTATCATACCCACAGTGCACATTCATGGACTCCTTTACATCGAATGAATCACTTCTCTGTCTCAATGAAGGATACCCACCGAACTCAGAACCTCCAAATTCAGTTTTAGTTAAGTCGTCTTCTCGCACGTAAGTCAAAATTTTAAGCACGGGAGAGAAGGATGGCGCATTTGGCACGAGTGCAATAACATTTTCCATAGGAAGGTAGCAAACTGGGCATGCTGAAAAAGCAAAAGGCAAGAAAATGCGCAAAAAGGAAAACCTCAGTCATAACATGAACTAGTAAAAAATCATGCACATCCTGGTTACTAGTATTTTTGTACAGGAAAACAGAGAGCCCATAAAGCACAATGTTCTAACTCACGACGGGGTCCAGTCCTCTTTTTGTCCGCTGGTGGCGGAGGTAATGTAAAACTCTCACATGGATTCCCAGGAGGAAGAGTATAACCAAGAAAATTTGGAGGTGCTGAAGGTGGAGGGGCTACATTTGCAATTTTCTCCATCTCCTTGAGTTTCGAAGAGAAAGCTCCGTTCGTATTATCCTCCTCGAATATTGGCTTGGATTGAACATCAGTTTTCAGAATAATGGTTTCTCGAGTAACTTCACCTGAAAGCAACCACAAAGTCCAAAAATTAACTTCTCATAATAAACAGCCGGGCATTGATCACATAATATAAGGAAGTTGTGGAGCTCATTGGGAAGTCCTGGTTTAACGATTAGCTTTTTATCTCTCGCCACAAGGCTGCTAAACATTGTTTGAATGCAGTGTTAGAGCTTTACAATCTTGGTTATACGCCTCATCATATGCTTCAGATCAATAAAATTTATAATCAATCCCCTATTACATCACCTTAATAAATGAAATCACTGAGTAATGGTAAGTGATGTGATCCAGTTGAAATGGATGAGCCGGGTAAAGAGCTCCAACGGATCAAATCAACAATTTATAGTGTTGTTTAGGAAAATGAACAAGGTAGATGGCTTCGAACGTGACCTGCAAACAATGAAAGGAACTCGTGAATGGACGCCGGAGGGGTGTCCGACGTGACCACTCCGATGCTTAAGTCAGCAGGTTATAAGATGATAACCAGTGTAGCTTTTAGAGAAATAAAGACTACTGGTGTAAATATGTGTGTTAACATATGTGAGTGCCAATACTCAAGATTCAGCCCCCACTAAATGAGAAACATACCTGCCATTTATAGTAAAAAATGAGGTAGGTACCTCGATTCCAGTGCCACCTACTAAGTATGGCAAGTCGGTTGTCCATACCCTAGCTTCTGATGACTTCTAAGACACTCCAAGCCCAAGTTGTTCTGACAGATTAGACGGCCTGTATCAATCATACTCGAGTGTGGTTCAATTCTCGAGGTGGCCTGGTTAGAATACCTCTCGGGGCTTTATATGAGAGCCCGGGCGTCTGGTTGCCCGGAGAGTAGAGTCCGAGCTTGCACTTGTCCGACTTCAGAAGAATCCATCCTGCAAATTGATCCTGATTTGAGAATCCATTTGATATCCCGGGTCATTCATGACCCAGGCTCTTACAGGAGGCTCTACAGGGGTATTAGTAAGCTAATGCCCAAATTAAACAAAATCAAAACTAGAGTAGAAATTTATCAACAAAGATTTCAAATTTTAAGCAAACCAACCTTTGCCAACATACAACACCCACACGGAAACCACCGCGGAAACAATAGACAATAGCAGCATTCCAATCTTGTTTCGAGGGGCAAATTTGCAGATCCAGTGGAACAATCTATCCTTTTCCTTGAACATCTTGGCGGGCTTTCTTGAGGATACAAGAGGTGTAGTTTGTATAGGCAATGACAACAAACTGTTCTGAATTTGCTGCTGCTGCAATGATCCATTACTTCCTGAAGATCGAAGATCCAATGACCCTGTAGTCATTGTTGTCCCCTAGATACAGAAATTTCACGGATTAGGATCCTCTGTTGTGCACAGGACGTGCTGTTCTATTTTTTTGGTTTCACCAATAGTTCACGTGTAAAGAAATAATATATAATATTATATTATATAAAAGGACGCAGCACTTTGTTCTGTTATATTCATTTCAATTTTTTTTTATTTACGATGGTTTTTCTTTTCAATTACGTGTGTGTTATATTTGGAATTTCACGTTGAAGTATTAAAACCAATTTTTATAGTACCCCATGTTTTATTAAATAAATAAATAGGAAAACATAACAAAATATTTTTATTTGAAAGTGGTAGAAATTTGAATAGAGAAATAAGGGAATACACAGATTTTGAATCAATGCATAATTATTTACGTCCAAATGTATAAACATTAAACATATCATTTTAAAGCTATGTATCTAATATTAGCATTAAAGTTTTGTATCATTATCGTACAAATATTTTTTTCGGACGAACAAGTCGCACATAATTTATTAAATATAATTTAAAATTTATCTAACTAATATGATTTTCAAATTATTATGTTAATCCAAAAATTTATCCAATACAAAATAAATGATAAAAGTCCGTGATTCTATCGATATAAAAAAAAGTTAATGTATCAATTAATTATACTAAAACAAGTAATATATTTGATCCTTTCGAATAAAAAAAAATTACAATTCAATAAAAAATTTAGAAAAAATAAAACTGCAACTTGGCAATTATCCTTTTATACAATATAATATTATATATTATTATTATTTCTTTACACGTTAACTATTGGCGAAACCAAAAAAATAGAACAGCACGTCCTGTGCCACAGTAGAGGATCCTAGTCCAAATTTCACCACCCATTTCCCCTAATCCCACTTCCAAATTCAGGTAATGTATGTACATATAAAAAATATACTCGAATTTTGAATCTTTATCCCTTTACCGCTATATGAATCCACTAATACCAATCCAAAAATGGGAAAAACCATAAATAATGATTATAAGAGTCCGTATTCAACAGAGTACCGGTGATAATATAACTTGACGAGAAATGATACATCACTTGGCAGATAATTACATGGCTCAATGGAGTTTTTGTGCTATCAAGTATCTTTGTTACGAGACGATTTGATGTACTTATATATTTAAGAGGTGTTCATTTGGTTCATATTTGTTTCATGAGTTAAATATGATCGAATATGAACCAAATCAACTCGTCTACACGTAGAGATCCATCTTATTCTAAACCCATGTTTCTGTTAGCGTCAATGGTAGATGCGAGAAATTTGTGTAGATTTTCTTTGTTTCCCTCCCAAAATGCGCTCTTTATAAAACTCTATTTGTGTGTTTGGTTGAGTGGATTAAATAAGGATAGATTAATAATCAAATATTTGTCGTTAAAATTTTAAGATGTTTTAATAATCATTTTGACCCCGTTTAATATCCAATTTTATCAATCAAATATTTATCCATAAAATTGGATCTTAAACCGGGTCAAAATGATTATTAAAACAACTTAAAATTTTAACGATAAATATTTGACTATTAATCTATCCTTATTTAATCCACCCAACCAAACACACTATGTGACATAAATAACAAATATAGGAATGACGCAATTATCGTATATATTAATGTTCATTTATATTTTTTTCTTGTTTGCAGATTAATTTTGGTGGTATATTTGCTATGAAACAAGTCATTTGTGACAGATTTATAGCAACCATGGACAAAAAAAAAATGAAATTCTAATCTCCCAAAGATTACCACATGCGGTACTTAATTTGTAGGTATATTGTTGGTTTCAATAATTGTTCCTGATAGGTAGAACAATTGAAACGTGTTGTTTAATGCAATTTAAAAGATTTGAGTAACAATGTTATCAACTATAACTTTTGATGTTCGATTATACATATATTATACTATATAATATATATAAGGTGAAAATGAAATTCATCCTATATACCAAAGAATAATGAAAAATTTTATATGTATAATGAAAGTTATATTTTAGGTTGCATATTACATATGAAATTACAAAATTATTCCAACTGCATTTTAAAAAAGTTTTTTCAATTAAAACGTATTTGAGGTAGTTTTCTTATTTCAAATATAACGTATCGTTGTATATATATATATATACAAGTATACAACTCAAGAATTAATTAGCATTTAGATTGATTGGCTAGTTTAATCCATTAACTAAATAATGTATAAATATATATAAATATAATCCAGATACTTTTATTTATATATTTATATAAACGCACAAAAAAGAAATATCTAGCGGGGATAGCTCAGTTGGGAGAGCGTCAGACTGAAGATCTGAAGGTCGCGTGTTCGATCCACGCTCACCGCATGATGGACTTTAATTTTGTTTTGGGCTTTTGTTGCTTTATTTTTCTTTGGGCATTTTTTTGCTTTATTTTGTTTGGGCTTTATGAGTACAGCCCAAAATTGATCTGTACAGCATGTCAGCGGCCCACCCTAAATTTCCGCGTAATACCGAATTTTTATTTTCATCGAAATGTACATATAATGTTACATCGATCGATATGAACCTCGATTCAATCTATCTTTATATCTGTTGCTTCAACATATATATTTTAATTGTGTTTTATCTCAAATTTGAGTAAAATACATATCCAGAATATACACTTTTAAAAATATAGTTTATTCGTGTACCCAAATGGAACACAATCGAATGACTCAAGTCCAAATTCACGGGATAAAAAAAAACGAAGAAAGGTTCAAATTCATGAACACCCATTCACACAGCTTCAACAGCAGCAGGTCTATACAAATCCCCAAGACTTTCCTTAAGATCCACTGTTAGCAACGATACCCTCGGCCGCGCCACCCTGCGGGCATATCCATATTCCTGCCACAGTGGCTGTGCCACGGCGAACCGCTCACAGGTTTTAAGCCATTTAGCCTGCATGTACCGATGCTTTCGCCATGGTCCCATATGCTGTTTTTTCGCCTTCATGCATCTCTTGGCAGCGGTACATAAGATCTTTAACGATGCCAGAAGCCTTTCTATTTTTCCCACGAAAATTTCGGGCAGGGCTGCGACCAGCTTGTCATATTCCGGGTTTGCTAGGGCCATCTCGAACTCGGCCCGAAAGTTCAATTCAATGATCACCCTTAATTCCCCTTTCTTGGGGTTTGAAGTGTCAATTACATCCAAGAATGTGTGTTCACCTGCATAAACATCCACTCTTTTTCAAGACAATTGTATAATTTGTATGTCTAAGTGAGAGGGTTACTTTTTGCATAGTAAAAATGTCATAACAAAATTTGAATAAAATTTAAAAGTTATTTTGCTAAAAAAATAACTAAAATAGAGGAAACTAATATATATAGACACTCATCTTGATGTACGTGCTCATGTATATATATATATATACGTGCTCATGTGAGGCATTCATTAAATTTGTAAAAAATTATATATATATATATATATATAATGGTATAATTTTTTACAAATTTAATGAATGCCTCACATGAGCACGTACATCAAGATGAGTGTCTCAGTTGTCAGCCAAATAAATTAAAAACACGATATTTTCGCAAATAATTTAATTCGTAATTGAAATAAGTTTACTTTACTATACTCCACGGATTACAGCTAACTTTTTGCGAAAACTTTTGACTCAAATCAAAGAAAACTTTCCTAGCTAGATCAACATTTGTAAAGCTAGCTAAGACAGTGAGTATTATATAAGAGTAGGTCTCATGTGAGACCGTCTCACGGATCTCAATCTGTGAGACGGGTCAACCCTACTCATATTCACCATAAAAAGTAGTACTCTTAGCATAAAAAACAATACTATTTCATGGATTACCCATATAAAGATCCGTCTCACAAAATTTAACCCGTGAGACCGTCTCACACAAGTTTTTGCCATTATATAAAGTAAATGATAAATAAATCTCTAACGATATATTTATATTGTGTTCCGTATCTGTCAAATCATTTTTTTTTTGCAATATTTGATTTACAAAAAAAAAATTGTAAAAAAGAAAAAGTTTTTGCCCTATCTTGCCTTGCAATTATTTTCTTGGATAAAATTTGATATAAAACATTAAAAATCTGATATTAATATATGATATTTGAGTACAAAATATTTACAATAATATATGATTTTTGAGAATTCGAACATGTATAACTAATATTAATATTATTGTCATGTCTTTTTTCAAATGAAAATGAGTACAAAATATTGAAAATATGATATTGATATATGATATTCGAATATAAATATTTTAGATCTAGTAATGATATATGATTTTTGAATATCCAAACATATATAACAAGTAGTATTAATGATATACATTAATTTGAAAATCTGTATAAAATATAAAAAATGTGATGTTGATATATGATATTCCAATATCTACTATTTCAAATACGATAATAATATAACAGTTAATACTTATTTATCTTATATCAATTCAAGATTTTAAATGTTTTATATCAGATTTCATCTAAAAATACACATGGGCCTGTGATTTGAAGAATCATTTTTTGCATGAATCAAATAATGCAATTTTTTTTTTTATCTAACAGATACTTAACGCAAATGCATCTGGATTGAGAATGAAAAGCGTCTCCCTTTTATATACCTGAGGTGATATGTTGTGAACTTCTCCACTTGGACTTGCAAATTCCACTGTTAAAGCCAGAACTTTGCAGGCGCCGGCAAACGACTTCCATGAGACATTTCCGGCAACCCTTCGGCTCCGGCATCCCGCAGGCGCAAACATTTCCTGCCTGCTGCGCTTCTTTCAACGCTTCCTTCACGATTTTTCTGATTCTTGACTCTAAACAACTCGTTCTAGATATTGTAGCCTGCAAAACAGCGCAAATTTACTCAACATTTCTTCAGCTTATCAAAATCAACTAAAGACTGGTGCATGGGCATATATAGATAAATAAGCTTATAAAATACTTGTAGAAGATGGAGTTGTGTCTCCCATGAGTTCTTGTCATCATCTTTAGCATTTCCATTGATATTGTTATTTTCGTTTTCGTTGTCTTGTTCTTGTTCTTCTTCATCATCAAAGCTGGTGCTGATAGATGAGAGTCTGTCGGACTCTTCGCTTAAGAACTCAAAAACTGTGTCGGATAAATTAATTCCAGGGTCTCCGGATAACTCAACCAGCTCCCCGATTTCGTAACTCAGAATCCTGTGGTTTATGGGAATTCTAGACATATCTCCGGCCCCGAACAGTGTACGTAATTTAGTTTTGTTGGGACCGAAAGACTCTTTCAGTTCTCGCTCTAACCTACATTCCCCAACTTGGGATGAGATGTTGGCATTAAATACAAGAGCGGTGCGCAGGCTCCGCATATTCTCATTTTTATGCATAATATATAGGGAAAATGATGCATAGTTTATTTTTAAAAATACAATAAATGTTTAAAATGATGCATGGAGAAGAATATAATAAATATATATTAGTTTTGATTGTAAAAATATATTTTTATTATCATAATATGTTGGGATAGTGATGCCACATCATACATAATTAGTTATTTTAATAATATATTTTAAAAAATTCTAAATATAATAGAATAATAATTAAAATAACGATAAAAATATTGAATTAAAGTAGTGATGCTATTGGAGATATATAACATTAAAATAAACAAGTTTAACTAGAGGACAATTTTTTGGAAAATTTACTACATGTGGTTTTTCAATATTATTTCAACTTTTCACTTTGCTAGCTATTTCTAAAATGGCATTCCACATAAAACAATTGAGATCATTCAGAAAAGAAATCTCTAAATTTTGAAGTATAAAATGCAAATTTTTACATGTAACAAAAAGGTAAATATATATTTGAGTAAGTATCTTGTAAGACGGTGTCACGAATTTTTATCAGTAAGATGAGTTAATCCTACTGATATTCATAATAAAAAGTAATAATTTTAGCACAAAAATAATACTTTTTCATGAATAACCCAAATAAAAAATCTGTCTCATAAATACAACTCATGAGATTGTTTCACGCAAGTTTTTACCGAAATATATTTGGAAGCACAATATGGCCATTGCATTGCTCATGATGTCTCCACGTGGGTTTATCTTATTGGTGTCATAAATAGATTGGTTCACTTGTGGGACCAGACAGCCATGATCCACCTCGACCACGCTCAATCATTGAATCGGCTCTGAAACTTATGGATATACTCGAATATTCACATTTTATTTTTTATTCTTAATATCATTTTTTTTGCTTTTGGCATCTGTATTAATTATTTTTTTATTTCTACCTCACCACGTAATTTGTTTACGTATTGGCTTCTCTTATTATATTTTCAGCTTCATTTATTTTTTTTGTATAAAGATTAATTCTAAATTTTCGCATCGCCGAATACACAACGTTCCATGAAAATTATATTAGGCTTATTTTATATTAATTGAAACAATTCATCGAATGTTTTCTTTAAGTGTAGAATTGAACCAAGTTTGGATGAGAATTGAATTGATTTAGATCAGACAATGTAAGATTGATTTTCGTGTGAAAGAGTCCATATTAGTGATCTTCTTTCTCTTTCAAATCTCTATCTATTTGTTTATATCTCTCGATTTATCATATCGACTCAGTGTTTCATACTCATGGAAGAGTTTTCCATCGTTGGTAAACCTTTTTTTTTAAAAATAAAATTTGAATTGATTGGATAAGGCACATCATTGTACGCGGCGACGGGCCCGTGGTTGTGTTCCAACCGAATATTAGATGTCCCCAAGTTTCCACTGAATTTCGAAGTGTGTGGGAAAAGGACAATGGGCAATTTAGTATTTTTACCGCTCGTCCCATCTGTTCTTTGCTTGAGTCATTCAAAATAGGAGCTAGGAATAAATGACAAAGTTGTTGAGTAAAATAAATAGGTAAAAATTTGTGTGAGATTGTCTCACGAATCGTATTTTGTGAGACATATATCTTATTTGGATCATTCATGAAAAAATATTATTTTTTATACTAAGAATATTATTTTTTATTGTGAATATCGGTAGGGTTGACCCGTGTCACAGATAAATATTCATGAGATCGTCTCACAAGATATATGTATTCAAACATATATTCGGTTGGATTATTTTATCCAATGGATGCACATTATGCATGATTCAATTTATTTAAGTGTCCCTACACATTATTGATTGTTAAAATTTATATTCTTGGCCAAAAAAATATAAATAATGTATGTAATATTATTAAATATCCGTTCATAAAGTAGATAAGAATGCGTGGAGCATTCGACTTTTGAAATTTTTCCGTGTTACAAAAGCATATATTATTCCTCTAACATTATAAAATTTATTACATTCAATAGATAATATATTTAATTGAGATCAAGTAAAAATAAACAAGGATGTTAATATTTCTAGAAATTAATGGAAAACATTATATATGCTGTTGAATTTCAAATTTGTTTTTGTATTTTTTTTAAAAAAACAAGAAGGAAAAAAAAAAAGCAAAATTTGTACAAGTTTACGGCATGGCCTGCTTTTATATGTGCTTTCCGATGTCAACAAGCGAAGATAATATCTATATTGAACATGCCTTATCCACATCAATGAATGAATGCTGATCGTAGTTGACCATTTCAACACCAAAAAGAGAAAATTAAATGAAAAAAAAAAATCAATTCCATTCAAATTCCTCTTCTAAATTTTTTTAAGCAACGCAATGCGCTTCAAATCTTCAACTCTAAGAATTAAAATAATTTGTGTCTCAAGAAATCATTATTTATTTCGAATTTTGGACTCAATGAATATTTTTATCTGAGAGCTGAAAGTATAAAATAATATTTTTAAAAAAATCTTGTTTTTTTTCTTCTAATTAACGCGCCAAGTCAATCCTCTAGTCTTTGGCTCTATTGGGGAGAGACTGTTGAAGAGTATTCGGGTCTACTCATTTGTCGAAATTACGAATTATTTTTTTTGAACATCAACTAACAACTTTATTAATCTTAAACTTGAGAGTGATAATCGTTCATAATGATTGTGCTAATAGAGATAGGGTTGACTACAGAAATATCAAAGCAAGCTTGTTGGAGAGTGGTTTTAACCAATGTATGAGCGGCTCTATTAGCTTGTCTCCTAACGTGATCGACTTTGAAAGAAGTCTGATTCCTGATGATGGCCCGACATGCTGTGGAAATGGAGAAAATAAAGACTTTGGGGGAGGAAAAAAGTGGCTATTTCCCTCGGTTCGTTCGATCCTACTTGTGGGGCATTTTTTCACGTGATTTAGATGGTCCAGATTTAGCCATATTTTTTATTTTTTTAAAAAAATAGTGGACCTCATGTACTTGTGGCTAAATCTGAATCCTAGATCTACACATTTGCACTGCCCCACATATAGGGTGAAACATTCCATTTCCGTCTGTCTATTCAAATTAATGTTTTATAAATTTTTGTGGCATTTTGTCATTATTCTATATTTTTAACAATCTTTTTCTTCCACCTCTTGCCTTGTGCAATTACCTTTCTTCAAAATAATGATAATGAATCAAATACATATGACTACATGAGGCATTGACTTTTGATACCCCCGGATGGAGGATGGGCTCGGCCCACTCCCGATAGCCCATCTCGTGGGAAGCCCAGCGCTCAGAGGAGCGCTTGAAGTCATCCGCGGGAGGTCATCCGGGAGGTCATCCCAACCGACCTCCCATGTCAGCAGGACCGTCGATTAGAGAGGGTGGCCGAGGTCCCATGCCGATCTCCCGTGCCGACCTCCCAGCAAGATGCCGAGCCGACCTCATACGTTGCGATATCGGGGCGGTATGAGACGCGTTGGCTGAGCTCCCGAGCCGAGCTCCCATGCGGTCCTGGCTTCACGTGGGCTCATGCCTACAAGAGCCCTTCCTCAGATGCGAAGTGCGTAGCCCACGGAGATCAAAGCCCAGAAAAGTAAAGCCCATCAGATATCTAAATCAAATCTGGGTGAAGATCTAATCAAATCTTCCGGAGATTCTGGAGATCGAAACCTACCAAAACTAGGACTCTATTGTTCTCCTATAAATACCAGGTTCCGTTCATTGTTTTAGCAATTCATACTTTTTCACATTCTCTTTACACACACAGTTTTCTCTCTCAGTTTTCTGACTTGAGCGTCGGAGGGGCTACGCCGGAACAACCTTCCGGCCCCCTTCTAACACTCTTGTTTGTGTTTCTGGATTTCGAGGTGTCTGATCCGAGCTCCCAAGGTGAAGATCCGACCTCCCAGACAGCATTCAAACGTTTGGTCCGAGCTCTCCAAGCAGGGATCTGACTTCCCAGCTAGCATCACCGATTTCAGCGATATCAATTGGCGCCGTCTGTGGGAATATACTGAGAAGACGTAGACATGTGGGGACGAACAGGTATAAGAACAGGCCCTGCGCGTGGTAACCGAGGTCCCGGAGGTGGCAACCAGGGCCATGCAGATGGCAACCGAGGTCCCGGAGGTGGCAACCAGGGCCATGCAGATGGCAACCGAGGTCCCGGAGGTGGCAACCAGGGCCATGTAGATGGCAACCGAGGTCCCGGAGGTGGCAACCAGGGCCATGCAGATGGCAACCGAGGTCCCGGAGGTGGCCAAGGCAGAGGTGTGGCTGATCTTAGTCTAGACCAATTGGCCCAGTTGATTAATAGGTCTGTGAATGAGGCCCTCCGTCGAAATCGTACTCCATCACCACCGCCACAACAACCTCCTCCTCCTCCTCCCCCTCCTCCCCCTCTTCCTGAGCATATGGAAGCCATTTGGGAGGAAGTCAGGAGGCTTGGCAGGCGGATGGGGGGCCGACCTCCCGTATTGGACAGAGAAAGCCCACTCTCCCTCGAGATACTAAATGAAGACCTCCCCGTTAATTTCCGTCAACCAACCGTCAAGGATTATGATGGAAGTACGGACCCCGAAGAATACCTCGGAAGGTTCAATAATTCTGCTTTGCTTCACCGATACTCAGATGGGGTCAAATGCCGGGTCTTCCTTACCACCCTAGTGGGACCCGCCCAGAGGTGGTTTGATTTGCTCCCGCCACATTCCATTACCAGCTTTCGAGAATTCAGCACCCTATTCATAAACCAGTATGCTACAAGTAAGAAATACTTGAAAACCTCATTGGGTCTGTTCAATTTGAAACAAGGAGATACAGATTCACTGAGGGACTTCATTAGGCGATTCAACAGTGCGGCCTTGGAGGTCCCAGCTGCAGCAACGGAAACTCTGGTAAATGCTTTCACACAAGGGCTCCGAGGGGGACAATTCTTCAACTCCTTAGTCAAAAAACCCCCTCAAAGTTATGATGAGCTCCTGAGCCGAGCTGAGAAATACGTGAATCTTGAGGATGCACAAAGGCAAAGGCGAGTGGATATCCGACCCGATGATAAAAATAAGGGGAAAGAGAAAGTGGAACCAAGTAGGAAGAGGCCTGCAGAAAGAACAGAGGAACGGAGCCGAGGTACTGGACCTTTCCCTTATGCCCCGTTGGCAATGAGCTTGGAAAGAGCTATGGCCATTTGTGAAGAAAGAAGAAAGCTGGAGCGACCGAAACAAGCCGAGAAAGGGCCGCGTTTACCGCCCTCAGAAAAGTTTTGTGAGTTCCATCAAGAGTACGGTCACGTCACCAATGATTGCCAGAAATTGGGGGAAGAGGTCCAAAGAATCATGCAAAGAGACCCTCACATGAAGAACCTCCTAGCTCGATCAGAAGGAAGATATCGAGATGATCGAAGGGATCGAGGACCTCCTGGGGTTAATCAGAGGCCACAACCCCGGGAGAACCGACCCAACCGCGGGGGTCGAGATGACCCCCCGCGACATCAAGGCCCTCAGGTCCAGCAGATTGCTAATGATCCGACCAGAGGTATAATCCACATGATAACGGGCGGCGCCACCGACGGAGATTCGGGCAGAGCTCGTAAAGCTCATGGTCGGAGATTGGAAAGTTTGGGGTTAGACCTTGCCCCCAAAGATGACCCCGTCATTGGCTTCGGGCCGGATGATATGAAAGGTGTTGTGGCACCTCATAACGACGCCTTATTAGTCACTCTTACTATCGCCAACTATGACGTCGCAAGAATCTTTGTTGACACCGGAAGCTCAGTTAACGTTATTTTCAAAAGAACCCTGGACCAAATGAAAGTGGAAGGTTTCGAGTTTGATCATATCTCTACGCCTTTATTTGGCTTCACAGGACATGCGGTCCAAACTGTAGGGCAAATCATGCTCCCCTTATCCCTAGGGGCGGGACCTCACCGCATCACAAAAATGACATGTTTTACTGTGGTGGATGCCCCCTCTTCCTACAACGGAATACTTGGCCGACCTGCCCTGGCCGACTTCCGAGCTGTAAGCTCTACCTATCATCAAAATCTGAAATATCCTGTGGGGAATGAAGTAGGAGTCGTCGGGGGGGATCAGAAATCCTCTCGACGATGTTATGTGGATGAGGTAAGGCAAGAAGTCAAAAGATCTCGGACCGAGGTAGGGATGATTGTGGCCCAACCAAATATGACCTCCAGAAGAGAGGTTCAGCTCACCTCAGAAGAGGAGCCAGAAACGGTGGAAATAGGGGTCCAACGGAGTGTCAGGGTGGCGGCTGATCTTGATCCCGAAACCAAGCATGATCTACTGGCTTGTTTAAAACTAACATTGATGTATTTGCTTGGTCTCCACAAGAGCTTCGGGGGATCAGCCCCGGGATAATGAAACACCACCTCAACATTCTCCCTGAAGCCCGGCCAGTCAAACAGAAGAAGAGGCATTTTGGCCCCGAGAAAGACAAGGTAATAAAAGAACAGGTAGACGAGCTTCTTAAGGCAGGACACATTAGGGAGATCTTTTCCCAACATGGCTATCAAATGTTGTCCTGGTCCCCAAGAGCTCGGGAAAATGGAGAATGTGCGTCGACTTCAGAGATCTTAATAAGGCTTGTCCAAAAGATTGTTACCCCTTGCCGAGGATAGACCAACTGGTTGATTCCACCGCAGGTCATCAGTACTTATGTTTGATGGATGCTTATCAAGGATACCATCAGATCCCCTTAACAGAAGAAGACCAGGACAAAGTGAGTTTCATCACTTCCGAAGGGACGTTTTGTTATGTAGTGATGCCTTTCGGGTTAAAAAATGCGGGAGCCACCTATCAAAGGCTCATGGACAAGATTTTCTCAGCCCAGGCCGGAAGAAATGTGGAAGTGTATGTGGATGATATTCTTGTAAAGTCGAAGAACTCGGCTGATCTCATAAAAGATCTCCGTGAGACCTTGCCACTTTGAGATCTTACAGGCTAAAGCTGAACCCCCAAAAATGCACTTTTGGGGTCAAAAGTGGGAAATTCCTTGGGTACATGGTAACAGAAAGGGGAATTGAGGCCAATCCTGAGAAAGTAAAAGCTATTCAATCTATGACACCTCCTGGGAATCTCCAGGAGGTCCAGAAGCTCGCCGGGAGAATCGCCGCTTTGTCACGATTCATTTCAAGAGCGGCACATCGTAGTTTACCCTTCTTCCGAGTCCTCAGGAAAGCTAAAAAATTCGAATGGGATGAAGAATGCGTGAGGGCATTCGAGGATCTGAAGAAGCATTTGGCGGAGCTCCCCATATTAGCCAAACCAGCCCCAGGGGAACCATTGTATGTTTACCTCTCGGCCACTGAGATGGCTGTTAGTTCAGTCTTGGTCAGGCAGAAAGGCACGGAACAAAGCCCCGTATATTACATCTCTCACGCCCTCAAGGGAGCGGAGCTCAGATATACAGTTGTGGAGAAGCTCGCTCTGGCCTTGGTAACAACAGCTCGAAGACTAAGGCCTTACTTTCTATCTCACCCCATTATGGTCCTCACCAACAGCCCTCTCGGGAAAATAATGACGCATGCTGATATCTCAGGAAGGTTGGTAAAGTGGACCACTGAACTAGGGGAATATGACATTCAATATGGGCCTCGAACCGCAATCAAAGCGCAGGCCTTGGCCGATTTCTTGGCCGAGACTTTGCATGTGGAGGTGGAAGATCTTTGGAAGGTCTATGTGGATGGTTCATCCACCAATGAAGGCAGCGGAGTTGGTGTGTTATTAATCTCTCCAAAAGGGGATGAACTAAAGTTAGCCGTGAGGCTAGACTTTAGGACATCCAACAATGAGGCAGAATACGAAGCGGTCTTAGCGGGTCTAAGAGCAGCACGGCAGGTCGGAGCAGCTCGAGTCCACATCTTCTCTGATTCTCAGCTGGTGGCCCACCAAATGAATGGATCATACGACATCAAGAATGAAAGATTGATAGAATACGTAAAAGCGGTGGAAGCAGCTAAAGAACTCTTTACAGAACTGGTTTTTAAGCAGATCCCCCGAGAGGAAAATGAGGGAGCCGACGCCCTTGCTAAAATGGCCAGCTCGCTCCACAGCTGGAAATCAAGAGAGGTGGTGGTCCAAGTAGAGCTAAGCCCTTCTGTGCACTACCCCTCTCCTGAGCACGAAGACAATGACTGGCGCGCCGAGTTATTAGATTACATGAAAGATGGGGTGCTCCCCGAAGATCCGAAGAAGGCTTACAGGATGAAGCGAAGAAGCCTTCGGTTTGTAATGATCAACGGAACTCTTTACAAGAGGTCAGCCTCTCGGCCTCTTCTCAAGTGTTTGGGTCCCAAGCAATCTAACTATGTACTAAGAGAGATTCATGGAGGCTGTTGCGGGAATCACTTGGGATCTTATTTTCTAGCACGAAAGGCACTCTTGGCCGGATATTTCTGGCCCACTATGTTAAAAGATGCTCTAGCCATCGTCATCTCATGCGACAGCTGCCAACGTCATGGTAAGCTCCAACATCAACCAGCTGCCCTAATGAAGAGTATTGTGGCAGCCTGCCCGTTTGACCAATGAGGGATCGACATTGTGGGACCTTTTCCCCCGGCCCCAGCCCAGAAAAAATTCTTGCTCGTGGCCATAGATTACTTCTCAAAGTGGGTAGAGGCTGAGGCTTTGGCTAAGATAACTGAAAATGAGGTACTCAAATTTCTCTGGAAGAACATCGTCTGCAGGTTTGGGGTCCCGAGGAAGTTGATATCCGACAACGGAAGGCAATTTCAAGGAAGCCGGATCCAAGCCTGGGTGTAAAGAGATGAAGATCCAGCAGCACTTCACCTCCGTGGCCTACCCTCAATGCAATGGCCAAGTGGAGGTCACCAACAGATCCTTAGTGCAGAGCCTGAAGACCAGACTCGGGAGCGCGAAAGGTAATTGGGTGGAGGAACTCCCCAGCGTGCTTTGGTCGTACAGGACCACCCCAAAAATAGGCACGGGGGAGACGCCTTTCAGCCTAGTCTATGGAAATGAAGCCGTGCTTCCGGCGGAGATCGGTGAAGAGACACCTCGCGTCACATTCTATGATGAGCAAAACAATGAGAGACGAGCAACAGACTTGGATTTCGTGGAAGAAAAAGAGAAGCCGCGGCCATAAGAATGGAAGCTTACAAGAGACGCATAGCCCCAGTCTTACAACAAAAAGGTCATTCAGAGGAGCTTCCAGGTGGGTAGACTTGGTCTTTAAGAAGGTTCAGGAAGAGAAGATCGAAAGCTCGATCCAAAGTGGGAAGGGCCGTTCAAAGTGGTGGAAAAGCTCAGCTCGGGTGCCTACTACTTAGAAGACTGGACAGGAAGAAATTGAAGAGGCCGTGGAATGCTTATCACCTTCGCAAATATTATGCTTAGATATTGCTAGAAGCTTTAGTTTTTTTTTATGTCATTTACTTTCGATGCAAGGACGTCAGGCTTTGATGCTTTATTCAAATACATTAATAAAGTTATGCATTTTGTTTGAAATTGTTATATTGCAGAAAGGGTTTTCACCCTCAGTCAGGAGCCCAGAGCTCACCTCATCTTGGTCACGCCAAGTATGAAAAGGGTTTTCACCCTCAGTCAGTTCAGGAGCCCAGAGCTCACCTCATCTGGTCAAGCCAAGTATGAAAAGGGTTTTCACCCTCAGTCAGTTCAGGAGCCCAGAGCTCACTCCAGCAGGGATCTGACTTCCCAGCTAGCATCACCGATTTCAGCGATATTCAACTTTATTTGTGAATTATAAACCTCAATGATTTTTTAAGGAATTCCAAGAACTAATAGTATATTTATCAGAACATCAAATCAATTCTTCTCGACTTGACAAATTACAAAGGACAGATGGAAAACATAATACGACATTCCTTATCAAATATATCGTTTCGAAAGATCATCTCGGATAAAACTCAGTGACTGACATGTCATTTTTTGCATTACTTGAGTTATATCTATTGACCGTGGAATACCTTGGCTCCAAAGGTACCGGAGGCAAAGATGCACTGAAGCTGCTAAGCATAAGAACAACAGAAGACATCGTTGGTCTGTCAACAGGATTATCTTGTACGCATAACAAACCGATATGAATGCATCTTAACATATCATGTATGGCACTCGAACTAGTCCTGAGCACAGGATCGATCAGATTCTCAGCCACTCCTTGCCGCCAACTTTTCCATCCCTATGAAATACATTTTCCTCAACACTAGTTAATCATACATGCACATGTATGTCCCACTACCTATGGGTATCAATGGATGGAGATTTGAGTTTAAATGAAAATTAAATGGGAATTTTTTGTATAAATTTCGTGTCCTAAATACAGAACTGTTGTAATACAAATCAAACAAAGATATTAACCAAAAATATTACTTCAGTTAACCACTGATATTAGTAGCTGATAGAATAGGATTTCGGCTTTCCTTGCTTACCTTATTTAAGAGGTCGTCCATATCCTCCCAATTTTGATCTGATATATTTTTCTGACCGCTTACAATTTCGAGCACCAACACACCGAAACTAAATACATCAGACTTGACAGAGAAATGTCCATACCTCGCATATTCTGGTGACATGTATCCACTATAATAAGCATGTCGTTCGTTAGTTGTTGAAGCAAGGAAAGTCTTACAAGACATAATCATTCATCCTCCATTAAAAAAAAAAAAAACAATGATGTTTGCTAGTCAAGAGGGGACTCGATCTTGGCTGAGAAGGAGTTGATTTCTAAATAAAAAAAATTTGAAATTTATATGTATTTTTTATAAAAACGTAAAGATACTTAGTTGAACATTTGTCTATTTACCAAAAATTATATCTAATGTGAGAAAATTACAAAAAACATCCGGTAACTTGGTCTGTGATGCAAGTAATCAGAATTTTTTTTTTCTTTTTCCCTTTCTGGGTCTTTTTTTTTTAAAAAATTGTCGCAGTGTTGATCTAACATCTAATATTGTAGAAATGACAACCCGAAATCCATTAACCGCGATTTTGGATCTCAGTCCTAGTAATGCTATCGTGAGAATACTTACTATGTTCCGACAATTCTATTGGTATGAGCTTGAGTTTCATCAGCGGCAAACAACCTCGCCATGCCAAAGTCTGATATTTTGGGATTCATATCACCATCTAAGAGTATATTGTTGGCTTTAAGATCACGGTGAATTATTTTGAGTCGAGATTCTTCGTGCAAATACAGAAGTCCCCTAGCTATTCCTCCTATGATCTTGTATCGCTTCCCAGAGTCCAAATTCATACGTTCTATCGGGTCTTTAATAATATGTAAAAAAAAAAAAACGTTAGAGCTCAAAAGTATTTAACTGATTAATTTTTGCTGGAAATAATATCGAAACATTACCAAATATATATCTGTCGAGACTGGCATTCTCAACAAACTCATAGACAAGAGTCTCTCTCTGCCTTCAATGGAGAAACCCAAGAGTCTCACAAGATTCCGGTGTTGTAGTTTGGCCACTAGTAAAACTTCATTCTTGAATTCGATGTCACCTTGCCCCGAATCTATAGACAATCTTTTTACAGCAATATCACATCCGTTCGAAAGTTTACCCTATTATCAAATACTAACATATTCAAAAACCAGTCCAAACTAGCTATATCGGTGTCACCATGAATATTGGATGGATATTGTTGCAAACTACAAGAGTTTTTGTGGAATCT